>NW_025786164.1:0-19502 GCF_021130785.1 Homalodisca vitripennis | reverse complement strand
CCTTACAAATGCCCTTAGCCCAGTGGAAAAGAGACACGGGTCTGTTAGGGCGCAAAGAAACGAGGCAAGGTTAAAACCCTGAAAAAGTGTCTAGGCCCTGAATCCATCGCGAAACGGTATTGGGTTTATTACCTGTATTCCCTGTGTTAGAAGGGACGGGTCCCACACTCTCTGCATCAATTAATTGTACCCTACGTACAAATCAAAAGAAAATAAATTTATGGTTGCCTGTAAAGTCGGTTTTACGGGCGAAGATTTTACGTGACAAACGTCTTTTTCTCGGGTAGAATATTTATTTTATATGAATATTATTAAATTGCACTATAGGACACAAGGAATCTAATGAAAAATAAGAATTGCACAAATTTTAAACTATAAGAAATATATTTTTTATTTACTAAAAAAACATTGTACTTAATATGAAATTAATTAAAATTTTTTATTGTAAATGGTAAAGTTGATAAAAAACATTTACTAAAATTTGGGAATTTGAAATTCTTGCTAAACACAGTTAAAATTCTAACTCCGCAGCCGTGGTTTGGATTGGTCGGTTTAGTTCGTTTGTTTGGTCGCACTGTTATGAAAGGTTAGAGGGTTAATAATTTGTTATTTTAAACGTTTGACTAGCAATACGCGTTGTTTCTTTCTCAATCGACTGGAATTACGATTGATTGCAGAGTGATTTAAACTAATAATTTACTTAACACTTTCAACAATTGTCAAGAGTTATGGACATAACCTATAAACTCAGTTTTCTCAACTTTTGTGGTCAATCTAACAATTAACTCATCAATCATTGTTTACGATAATGGAAATATCAGTTTACAATTATTTACCTTTATTGTTGTAGTTGTTTGTAAATGACGAATCTAAACACTCCACATTTTCACGAATAAACCATAGTTATCCTGATTTAATCCCGTGCGGCGGACCCACAGTTATCTGCTTTATCCGTTGCGGATCCCCGTGCGGCGGACCCATGGGACGGGCCTCGTAACGTTACCGGGGCGTTACACTTTTTCATGAGTGACTCCGAGCCGCAACCTAATTTTAAAGACGTTGTCACGTCAAAAAATGGTTGCGTAATCGGCCGCGGCGTCGCTCCGGGGACACTCAGAACTACAATAGTTTTTAATATACGTCATATTAAATCCTTACATAGGGAAAAACTTATCTTTTCTATACCTTATTATATATACATTGTAAGAAATATTTTAAATTTATTTTTTGCTAACCAGGGTTATTTTGGAACAAAAATCTTTTGCCAAGGTACTGCTCATAGTAAATTTGTTTTAATATCCTCATGAACATTTGGAGGAAAAATATTTTCGTGTGTTTGGCTAAGTACGTCAAAAGTATTGAAAGTAATTGAAACTAAAAGGGGATGGCGTATACCATTGCATGCGGTTTACTATAAACAGATATTAAATCAAAATTATAGTAACTAAATGTAGATCCAAAACACAAAGAGTCTTCGACGGGGATCAGCCAAACTGTGAAAATAGCCTTCACGTAAATCCGGAAACTATAATCTCTTAATGTGGATGTGTGACTTCTTTTTCTTCAAAAAAATAGTATGTATGAGGTGTGCTGAAAATTTCTGCTTGGACGTAAGTTTCAAAACCGAAAAGATAATTGACGTAAAATATCCCAAGTTATAGTCAAAATTATTGTCTAGCGGCTTCTTCGTACTGAAAACCAAGTTATTATTAATATCATATTTGAACCAAGCTTAGTGCTGACTTTACGGACGGTGCCATTTTATGGAGCTCTTAGAGCTTATTCTCAAGTTTTTTTTACTCCATTAAAACGCTGCACATATTATTACAGCTGTGCTGTATCACAACAACAATGCTAATTGGCAATTTGACAATAAGTTAATAGCTATAAACTTCTTAACCTTGTCCCAGCTTAATTGAAAACACGATATTTATTCCCATGAGTATATATATAAAAAGAATATTGTTGTGTTTAACAATATAATGCGTAAATTAAACCATAAGTAATGATATAAGTGGGAAAGTCTTTGTAGGTGGAATTTTTTTACTGCTTTGTATACAGTTCATTAACATTGTTTTTGGTTATTCCACTAATTCGAGAGTTTAAAAAATACCTTTGTTAATGCCTTTGTGTATCAATATTATTCGTCTTCAAAATCTGGTCATTAGTGCCATATATTTCAACAAAATATTTATTTACATATTTGAAACACTTTATCATTGTCGTTTTGAGTAAATGTAAGCCTAACGGCATTATAAAATTTACTTACACGTAAAAGTATTTAAATAATTAGCCGTTAATTTTTAATTGAATTCATAAAATATATATATAATTTAAAATTTTTTATGTATCTGTATATTGTAGCAGAATATTTGAATGAACATAGAATGCTCCTAATTGATCTTGCCTATGTTACCTAAAGGAAACCTTTATATCAGCAAGTACGCACATCTTCATTACACTACTGAAACAAACCACTTATAGATAATAATAAATTTTCTAATTTTATTTTATTAACAAAGGTTTCTGTCTCTTTGGATGAAACTTCAGCTGAAAAGTATGAAACAGCGGTTAAGTATCATTTTACATTTTATTACGTTGTCGTTGGGAATCTGTCAAAATATTTCGACAAAAATCCGGTTGCAGTCGTTTTAGAGGAGTTCAGTGCTACATATATACGCACAGTAGAAATATATTATATTTGTAATATACGAGTATATTATAATCCAAATGCTATCTTTAGAATGTATAGAATAAATAGAGATTTTAATATACAGGTAATTTTGGATGGAAATTCACGCACAATTACTATATATGTCGTAATTTTTATGATACTCCGTGAAATGAAATTCAATAAAGATTTGCTTTAAATAATTTCGAATGTATTATTAGCAGAGAGTAAAAGCATACCAGAAAATTTACCCGATTCTAATGCAAGGTTTATTAAACGTATTGATACGGTGACTCTTTACCCAAAAATAATGTGTAAGATTTGTGAAATGTGAGTTTTGCTAGTTTACACTAAAACTACTAATGAAGTATTTAATAGTCACAAACTATTATGAAGAAAGCAGTTTACCGAACCATTTATAAATCTGATGCGACTCAAGTTCATATTAAACTACCAAGTAATAAGTTAGTATTTAAACTTATTCTACTCTGAATTGGGAATACAAGGTTATGTACATTAATACTTTCTGTCCAGAATATATAAACTTTTTATCAAGTATGATTAAAAACACACTTGTTCAAACTATCCGAGTCATTAAAGGTAAAAGACAGTTTATGGCTGCAGTCCAAGCCATATCGGTAGTTGGCCAATACCTCAAAAAAAGGAAAATCAATGACTTGCGAAAAACGTGAAGACTCTTTGTTTTTTTTTGGGCGTGGAGACACGGAACTTGTCCCGATCTAGACTTATATTACCTTCATTGAGCTTAAACGTCCAAATAGTAACTTTGTTTTCCAGATTTTATAGTTAAGCCTTGATGCGAAAATTTACTTTGATTTTAAATAAATATTGATGGGAACTACTTGAATAGCATGGATGGGAATGGGTTTTTTTTTTTTTTAAGTTACTTCTAGTATTGCGTGTATATAGTTATGCTAATAATGCATATAGCATGCACTTATTATAATATTTCAATTTAATATTAAAACGGTTAATGAATAATTACTTTGTAAAAGAAATCTGGTTAATCTAAGAGTTAAGATAATCCTATTCTTTTTAAATCTCTAATTTTTTGAACTCAATATACTTGTAATTTTATAAGGGTATCATATGTAGTAGATGGAATTAGATGGAGCCAGACACTATTAAACTAAGCTGTCCAAGTTATAGTGTCGGATAAATTTAGTCACCTAAACATACTAACAAAAATCTAATTATATAGTATGGAATATTCGTAGGAATAAATATTACATTTCACAAAATGGCATTACGTTTCGACAATTCCTAATTCGCTCCTCTATTTAGGTCATAGATTATGATTGTTTATCATCGGGTACAAGATAACGGTATCTATAGTATGCTAAAATAAAATGAATTAATATTTGCTAATTACCTATTTAATTATACTTATTTTACACGTATCTTGTTTTTTATCTGTAATAATATGGGTTTACATAGGGTACCAGCGGATCGAGGATTAAAATGGGAAGGTGGGTCCAACGATAGGTTCTACAAGGACGTTGCGTTCGCGCTATTGCTCTTAATTTGAGCCTGTATGCAATAAAGTTCCTGTGTGGAAAGTGTTTTATAATGAAGAACGTTGTGCCCTTCACAGACATCAGGAAAGTACAAGCCTCTAGAATCTGCAACAACCTTTTCCTCTCAGGGTAGGGACTGCTCTCTGGTTGGTTCCTTTACAATTACTTAAATTTGCTAATTATGTAGTTTATTTTAAACAATTCAAATAATATTTGTTATTTTAAAATTGTTACTATTTATGAATATGGACTACCTATTATACTCATTATCACTTTAATATCGCTAAAATATTACCCTGTAACAACACGCGTCGGTGTCAAATAATCAAATCTTAAAGGAGAAAGGGTTTGGCTGCAGTCCAAGCCATATCGGTAGTTGGCAATACCAAACACAGGAAATCAATGACCCGCGACCAATGTGGAGCACACATGATGCGTGGAGACCCGTTCGTGTCGGATAACCTATCACGCTTGGTCGTCCTCAATTATGCTTTGAAACGTTTCGTAACAAATCAATTTGAGATTTTTTAATTGGTATTATTAACTTATATAGCTTTTCATATTAAAATTTAAACATAATTTTGTGCAGGAACTGGAAATGTTTACCATAATTTTGTTTTTTTTTTTTTTTTTATTTTTTTTTTTTTATTTAAATATAAGTTATTGGAAATGAGTATTGATTGCGATTTGTTCATGTTGTAGCGGGTTTACGAGCGTCCACATTCTGAGATTATATTATATTATTTGCTAGTGAATATATGTAATTTTGCTTTAATTAGAAATGGGGTGTATTTCAATATTGCTAGCGTAACAGTATCACACGATTAATTAATCACTATACTCTGGGTGAATACATTCTATTTTGGTATTTATCTAGGAAGCGTCATTACAAATACCCATACGATCAAATAGAATCAGAATATTACCTGAGCTGCCACAAGTTATAATAGATTAAAAAATTCCGTTTCTAAATACTTCTAAAATGCAACCAAAGAGATAGCGCCCAAATTAAGGCATTAACATGCTCCATTTTAAATGGACGTTAAGGTGGTCGCCCCTACGCTTCACTCCTGTTGAGGTTTCATACTTTCATATTTTTAACGGAAAATACCAGATTAAAGTTAAAGGACAAAGACATGAAGAAGATCATTAAAATTTTTATCAATTAAGTTAATGTTGCTATTTATTTTCCCACCAATTGTTAATTACTAACTCTCAGGGATTTGAAATAAAAGAACGAAACAATTTGTATGGGCAGTAATTATAACATTTAAAACTAAAATATTTTCTAGCTCTTGTACGCTATCTATTTACGTTGTGAAAGAGGCTATATTGTGCTGACAAATGAGATTCCGTTTTAAAAATTAGGACGCATTTTAAACACACATTTATGGGGGTTTTAAAACTTTACCACACTTATATTTGTGAAAACAGAGGTTTAGTACGGACGTTTACTTATTTTTAATAATTACCTGCTCTATTGGAAATAAAATAATAATTAATTGTTATGTTTTTGTTATTTTTATTAATGTTGCAGTCAAAATTTTAAAACAATTTATATGAGCTACAATTTATTTTTTAGTTTTATATTTAAAACTCAGCTGTTTCCCGCGGCTTCGCACGCGTCTTCTTAAGCTTTGCCCGTATATTTCTTTGCCTATCCAAATAGTGTTTGGATATTTTAATATACGTAACTACTGTGTTGTAATTTGCAGGTTATAATGTGCAGGCGCGTTTGATAACTTTTATATCTTGCAGTACTGCCTGGTGGTTACTTACATCAACTGGTGCCATTGCGTATAAACCTTCTACATAGAAAAATACTACATTTTCATAGTGATCGGTTCCAATAGTTTTCTGAGTCTATAAAGGACAAACACACACTAAACATTCATTTTTATATATCTTATGAATTGCAAGAGAAAACAGTTTTTTAAACAAAATTTAGTCGTTTCTCTTAAGCTTACTCTATGCTTATTTTAACAACATATAAGTGTAACAGAAATCTTTAATATTATATATTTCTTGTGATGCGTTGTGTATGGTCTAAACTCCTCCTAAACGGGTGGACCGATTTTAATGGAAAACTTTTTGCTGTGTCTTCAGTTGGATCCGAGAATGGTTTAGATTTATAATTCGGTCATAGTTTTATAGGTTTGATTTTAATTAATATTATTTTAATAATAAATTGTTGTTTGATGGTGGAGTGGTTTGACATTGGATCCGCCAGACTGCGCAGCACGAACGACACGTAATACAAAGTGAAATGATCATTAAAACAGCTGTGATTATTTACAGCTGAAGAGTTCATCAAAGAGGCAGAAACATTTGTTCACATTTAAAAATTTAGAAAGTTCAATATATTTAAATTTGTAAATGTGCTTGAATCAGTAGTGTAATGCCAGATTTCAACGATTGAACCGGTTATGTTCACCAATTTTTCTACGTAAACATTTATAGGCCTAATATCTACAACACAGCCATTTAATGGTTTTTTCTATTTTAATTCCAGGTTTTCCCCGACATTTTGTGCTGCTATCAACATTTGTGTGTGGTTTTGTAACCATATCTGTAATTATTGTGTGAGTGCTAATTGTATATAATACATATAATAGAGGATATGAAGATGTTTAAAGTGTTCATAAAAAACTATCACTTATTTATTTAAAGTTATTGAACTCATTTTGCACACATTGAAGTGAAGTATAATTTGTTCGCATACCTCAAATACACCTAAGTAGCATACAAAATCAAAAGGTTGTGGTTTTCTATGTGTGGAATATTGTTAACAGTTTACGATAACTATTCAAGTTTTTAAACTATATTGGAAATTATTAAAAATAATTTGTTGTAATTTAACAATTTTTTAATCTGCAGTCCAGAATTGGTCACATAAGTATCAAAATTAAGTAGCATAAACAAATCACATGTGTGAATCCTCCCAACTACTTACATTGTTAATAGAGTAGGAATTGGGTTTAATAAGAACAATTAAATTCTGTTGGCCAGTTCCGGATCCCATTAATACCTGATAAATATATTTAAATTACTAATTTTATAACAAGTATATTTTTTTAATTTACCAAACTTAATTTTATCGTAGATCGCTATTGAAAGTGTAACGCGTACAATCTTTTTGCTTACATCCCTTCAGGCGTGTACATAAACAAATAATGTAATGGTTTGTCCAATTGGGCTCTGAAGTATAGATAAGCATGGCCTCCATCACATATCTAATTATTGATATTTTCTGGAATAGCCTATCCAAAACTACTATCTCGAATTGGATTTATGTTTATTTAAAGGCTGAACTGTAGTCTAATAAGCCAGCACACCTATCACGCAACTAAGAATTATTGATATTTTCTGAATATCCTATCCAAACTACTGAATTTCATTTAATAGTCTATATTATTCGGTCAAATTTTAATTAAATATTTTTAATTATAAATTGTTGATGTTGGAGTGTTTTATAATTCGGAATCCGGCACCAGACTGTGCTACGACACAGTAATACAAAGTGAACCTGATTACTTAACAGCTGTGAGAATATTTTCAGCTGAAGTTTACACCAAAGAGGCAGAAGAAACAATTTGTGTTACATTTAGATTACGTTATTATGAAGTGCTGTGATCGCCGATAGTCTAATGCAGATTGCAAAGTTAAATTTTTCACCAGTTGTTTTATGTAACACATTCTATAATATTACAAAATACTACAGCCATACAATCATATAATGTAAGCATTAAACATATAAAAATAACACCACTTCTTATTTCAATTATATTCCTGTACTTCACTTTGGAGGATAGAGATTCTTATCCAGATATAAAATTGGAAGTTTTTAGCTTTTAAGTTTAAATTCTTAGTAAACATTATTAAGTGTTGGATCTTGGAAGAATGCGCTACGATCGGATGACGTTTTCAAATGTTATTATCTATTTTAATTTCACAGGTTTTCCCGACAGTTTTGTGTGCTGGCTGCTATCAATGTCAGGGTACTGTGGTGTGTTGTTTTGTAAGGTTCATGTTTCAAAAGTAAATACGTGCAAATAACATTAAAATATAATAGAAATAAAGTTATAAAAACGTTGATACTAACGTGGCCGTGCGTTATAAGTTGTATCAAGGCCAAAGCCAAGCTAGGCAACAATGCGGGGAAGCCCAAATAAAAAATTAAACACATTGTGTAATTAATTGTAGTGAGTTGCTAAAATTGTAATAAGGTTACATTAATAGAGATTATTGGTCGCATTACCTCAAAGTAAACCTAAGTAGCATACAAATCAAAAGGTTGGTGTTTCTATGTTGTGAACTAACTATTGTTGACATTTGTTAGATAATCAAGTTCCTTAAACTAATGGATTTCAAAAAATTTTTGTTGTAATTTTAGATCATTTTTAATCTGCAGTCAAAATTGGTCTCAGATAAGTTACAAATTAAGTAGAATACCAAATCACATGTGTGAATAAACTATTGGTTAAATAGTGTAGGAATTCGTTTTAAAATTACAAATGTCTGTTGGCCAGTTCTGATATCCTTTATCTGTAAATTTTTAAATAACTATTAATGAAATTCAGTAGTTTAGATTAGGTAATCAGGAATATCAATAGAAGGTTTAATCCAGATGATAAAATTAGAGGTGGGCAATAGTTTACGTTTTTAGGTAAAATACACTTTTACACTGAAATTGGCAACATTATTAGGATGTGCTCAGTGATTGATCAGTTACAATTTTTGAGTTCTTATAAGATAAATTGTTTTTCTTATCTTGGTATGTTGTTTAATTCTGGCTATCCAGCACAAATTGCCGCTATCGATCAGCAGTTTTCCAAATGTATTCATTCTATTTTTAATTCCAGGTTCTCTTCCCGAAACCAGTTTGTGCTGTACTTATCAAATTTGTGTGTTGTTTTGGTGATCATCGTGTGCAAATTAATTGTGTGAGTGCTAATTGTAAATATTAAATTAATAAAGAATTCAACATGACTGTCCAATAAACTATTGTATAATAATGTCAGGAATTGGTTATTTAAATTAAATTTCTGTTGGCCAGTTTTCTACTGATACCTAATAGCTTGTAATTAATTAAATATCTATAATGATGAAATATCAGAGCCAGTTTAGATAGGCTATAATCAGATAATATCAATAATTCACGATATGAGGATGGTGGCTGCTTATTTATACTTCAGCCCTTTAAACTAACTATACATTTGGATCGTCATTTTAGTAGGGTTTATTTAGATAGGCTATATCAGATATTACTCAATAATTTGAGAATGTGATCGGTGGCCACTTACTTGTACTTCTAGACCAATACGGGAATACTTATTTAAGGTATATTAGATATATATATATATATCATATATATATATATATATACTAATTATTATAATATATATATATATTTATGCTTCAGCCTGCCTTAAATAACTATAATCTAATTCGGATCATGCATTTTAAGCTCAGTCTTTAGGATTAGGCTATTCAGAAATATCAATTAGCATTGAGATTGGTGGCCGCCTTATTATACTTCTCCCATTTTAAATGTAACATAATCTATTTGTGGATCCGTCAATTTTAGTACTATAGATTAGGCTATTCCAGATATATCAAATAATTCGATTGTGGAATGGTGGCCAACTGTCATTGGTACTTCAGGACCTTATAGGGGAAATACCTTCCCTTTGAGTTAATTAGATAAATTACAAATTCTGTTGGCCAGTTCCCGAAACTAATACTGTAATTTTAACATAATTATAATTGTACATTCGCGGTAGTTTGAGCGATAGATTATACTAGAAATTATCAATAATTTGATTGTTGATGGTGGCCACTTATTGTACTTCAGACCTAAAGGTAATACTTCTTTTAGTATTTTAGATACTGTAGTCTATTGTTGTTATTCATTTTTATCTAGAAGTTACTTAATTAAAATTAACATATTGACTAAGTTTAACTCATATTCCATTGTGTACTATTATAGGCAAATTTTTATTTTCTAACAGAAAAATGCCACGTCTTACGTGGAAGTAGGACGAATAAGTTATTCCAATCATGTGATTTATATGCTACTTAATTTGAACTTATGTGACCCGAAACTGTTTTAACTAATAGTTCATTATTCACACATAGAAAAACAACCTTTTGAGATATTTGAATGCTACTTTTTAGGAGGATTATGCGACCAATATACTCACTCTCTTATCGTTCAATAAATTTTCAAAATTAGTTCAATCAACTTTCCAATGAATGACTTAATATTTTTATTTTTTAGTTTTTTATGTACTTCAACCATCATTCCAATCACTATTAATGTATTATATACAATATAGCAACTCACACAATAAATTACACAATGTTTTTACAAAGCAAACACACATATTTGATAGCAGCACAAACTGTCAGGGAAAACCTGGCACTTAAAATAGAAAACATTTGAAACTGTGATCGTCAAGCGCATTCTGCTGGATATACAATGTAAAACATTTGCCAAGATGCGTCCACGCCATTATACGGAGGAGTTCAGCTCCATACACACCGCACACAAGAAAAATATAAAAAAAGAAATAATAAAATTCTGGTAGTTTAGATAGGCTAATTAGGAATATATCAATAATATGATATGCGATGTTTGGGCCGCTTATTATAATTCAGGCCTTTAAATAACTATAAACTAATTCAGTTTGTCATTTTTAGTAGTTTAGATAGGCCTATTCAGAAATATCTATAATTCTCGGATTGTTATGGCTGGCCACCTGTATTACTACTTTCAACCCTATACGGAATACATTATCTTAGTATGTTTAGATACATTAAATTCTGTTGAGCCAGCTTCCGATACTATAACTCGTAATTTTAATTAACTATAATTAAATTCTTATAACGTTGTACAGGACCAACGTCCTGTCGGGTCTTGATATTTATATTATAAATATATTTTTTTGTCAGCATTATATATGTTTACCAAAGAACAGCTGATTAAAAATTTGAAAAGACCTCTTTCACTTTAATAACATATAGTTTGCTTGTCAATGCCTTTCTTACGGGTATGTATCTTGGTACAACCAGTGGGGGGGATAATCCTGAATCGGGAAAGGGATAAAAAAGTATTCCTATAACCTTCTACAGATCAAGAACGAACAAATTTAAAAAAAATTAGGGCGAATCCGTCCAGCCGTTTGTGCGAGTGATGCTGTTAACACACGAACAGTTTCATTTATATATATTATAGATTCTTTTTTTTAAATGCATATAATACGCATAACTTTTACATGAATATATAGCAAAAAAGAACAAACTAAAATAAAACAAGTATATGTATAATTTTAAACAAATTAAAACTTTAGCAGTAAAGCATCGCACAATAGCTTTACTGTTACCTTGAGTTTTCTAGCAGGGTCGTGGCGTATAATCGGCCGAGTTTATCAAAGTAGTTTCCATTACATATGTACAGTGTGGTAACCTTGAATTTAGGAAACAAATGATTACCCTTTTACTTAGCAGATCAGAGAGAAACGGTTTTACATGCTATCCATTAACTATGAGGAACCTTTATCCTAACGAATTGCTTCTTTTAAATAAGAGAAAACCTTTTCTTACAATAGACAGAAGCATTTTTCAAATCAACCCTCTAAAGTAGACTTTTTTTTGTATTTATAGCCAAAACCGAATAGACTAATATTTCGTGTTTTAGTATTTACCTATGCTGCACTAAGACAAATTTAAATTTTGTTGAAATTGTTAGAAATCATACCCCATTACCACGATTTGACAGGAACCCTTATCCCTGAAGTTCAAGTTCTGGTGTTTATCTTTCAGAGAAGATGTTTTATAAGCAAGTATTAAGCTTGTGATAATCTAAATATTTCGAAATTCTGATTTAAACCTGAGATTTGTTAATAATGCATGTACTTGTATACTAAAGATTTTTTTTATTTTATAATAAATAATAACTTACATACATTATTTAATATGTGTTATTTTTTAGGATGAACTGCTTTTATAAAAAAGTATACATTTTAATTCAATCTGCCTTGCTAACAACAAAGCAATGCAGACTGAGTGATCCATTTTAGCTGTGTGAGTTTCAACTGCTAGAGATAATAATAAATGTAACTGGTGGATATTTGAGGTGGATAAAACAGAGAAAAGGACAAAATGACATTACGATTCAATCAGGGTATTGGAAGCTATAAATGGAGTGGCTTTGTGATAGCTTATAAACTGAATTAGACCTGCTATATAAAGACTTCAGATCTCTATAAATGGGGAAATCTGTGGTAAATGGGGCTTTATTTAATCTGTCTGTATTTCGAACCACACCATATGAGTAGATTACTTCTGTTAAAAGTGTCCATCCTATACTGTAGACTGTTCACTTTCCAATAATAAATTATAGTGCTTACATAAAAACACCAAAAACTCCAATGAATGTTCAACATATGTGGGTACTTATTCAAATACAAATATACAATTTCCACTTCCTTATGCAAACATAAATCAAAGTTAACTATCTAATTACTACCAAGATTGAAAAAAGTTAAAAGATTCAAATGTATATTAAAAAGTTAAAATATTAAAAAGCGCCTACTCATTATACACCGCAGTTACAAGATATTTACGAATGGTAAAGAGCCAAAGACTATTTACAAGAGATACAAGTTATAATTTATATTAATGTGTATAAATTTCTGCTTGATCTTAAAGCTTGAGTGTTATTCCACCTAATAACATATACGTGTACAATGGCTATGAACAGTTGTACAATTTTAATAAGTATTTTATTTATCTTTATAACGAGGCAAACATTACATCGGGACTGGAAATTTTTTTCAACCATAATTACTTATATACGGACACAGCTTAGAATAAGCGTGCAAAGCCCCAGTGAATTGGCTAGTATTTATAAACAACTATTACATACTTTTAAATAGACAATCAATAATGATCTATTGATCTACTGACATTCCAACCTGAATTTTACAAAGTCCCGGCTATATTATAAACTTTAACCGTGAAAAGTGGTACTGCTTTTTTATAAAAAAATTGGGATCTCATTAATGCAGCATCTAGATTCTAATAATTTTGCTGCTGTTTTAGTAGTTATAACAGTTATTTAGTGGTTTTAAAGTCATATCTTCCTCATTACATAAACTTGGACTAGTTGTGTGATATAATATGTGTAATGGTTTGTGCCAATTATCTATATATTTAATAAATATTTGTATAATAAAAAATAGATTATTAGTTAACTAGTTGCGAAATGCTGGTCGCATAAATTAACATTATTTTTTACGTTAGTATTTTACAAATAACATTTTCTCTATCTAAAACATGATAATATTAATATAATTTAATTTTAGTATTACAAATTAAAAATATAATGTCGTAAAATGCATTATACATCAACAAAAATAAAGGTAAAATACGATAAAGTAGTCAGCCATACCCTTCCGTGGAAACAAGAAAGTTCGTGTTTTAATGAAGAAGAAAGAGTTTTGAATCGTAAACGGTCTAATTATAAAAGGATTTCTCAAATTTTCCTGAACTTTATGTTGTTAAACTTTCTCTCACATGTATTTAGTAACCTAGACTAGGGGATTAAATAGTATACTGTGTGCTTTGGGAACCATTTCCGGCTCGCTTTGCTTTTTTGTGTTTCAGCCTTGGCTTCCAGATGCAATATAATTTAATGCAAATACAATGTGTGCGTGTGTGTGTGCGTTGGTGTGTGCCTATATATATTTGCGCTACACTAAAATTTCATCAAATAATACATTTTTTAACTGAGAAAATCTTCTTCATTTAGTAGTAATTTTGGATTAATTTTATCACATCAAAAATTTGTTGTTAAAAAAATAACAAGATATAAGTTAGTTTTGAATTCGGATACATATATATATATATATATATATACATTTACTATTAAATGAAGATTTTATAAAAAATTTTTATTATTTGATGAAATTTTAAAGCGATATCAGTTTATCTCTATAAAATTAAATACAAAGATTTAGACACCAAGCTAGTTCAACAGCATTTGATAATTTACTTTCAATGATTTATTTACTTCATTTACCTTAACCTATAAGTCCCTGAAAATGAATTCATTGAATGAAAAATGTATATTGTACAATAAAAAATACATAAAAAGTGTTAAAATGTCTATTATTGTATATTATATCAAACACTTCTTGAGGCTCCATTTCTAATATAAATAATAAGATTATATTAATCTTGACCATACAAAAATATGGAACATCTTCACGCAAGAATATTCGCGAAACTAAAATTATCCTTAAATTTAAAATGCAATCAAAAGTTTCGTGGTGGATTGTGTATATGGTTTTTGTATTTCACTATCTACCATTGGCATTTTTACTGAAACGTTGCAAGTATTGAAAACAGTGTTGAAATTATTAAATTAATTTCTTATGCTTTATGATTGACGGATATATTCTAATAAAAAAAAGCTTTATTATATTAATATATATTTTGGTAAAGGAATGCTCAAAAGTGGCAGTATGCCAAACCGGGTGTGTCGTAACAGGCTTAGCTAAGGCTACATTAAAACATTAGTCTATAGATCATTTCATTGTTGAAAGACAAAACTAACAGAATCAGAATAAACCTTTACTTTTCCCTGCTTTAAAGGGATGAAGCTTTCATCAGAACTATTTCTCCGTAAATAAAAAAAATTTAAAAGATTTAGGCTCATTGGATAACCATTTTAAATGTACACAATTCCATTCTATGTTCGCAGCTATTTATTACACTAAAATGGCAGTGATATAGAATTACTTGTTTAAGGATTTTTCATGGTTGTATATTTGAATTCATACACCGTATGGTATTTTAATATTATTAATAATAAAAATAATATAAACATTTATTTGTGTGATTGCTTTACTAAGAAAACCTTAGTTTTTTTCAAATAGTAAAAAAACATTGAAAAGTGTTGTTTTACTAAATAATAGTTTAAAATAGCTTGGGGAGTTTTCAATAGTTTTATAGGTATATTTAAAATTTAAATGTGATAGTGCATAAATTATTTTAATAGTATACTTACGAATATATTATACCATTTATAATTGTGGTAAGTACACTTAAATAGCTATCTAAAACAGGCGTTAATTAACCTGGTACGTAGGGGCTAATGTAATTATACACAGCATGAAAATTAATATTATTCTTTAGCATTTAAATGTTGTAATAGTGATAAAACTGTATTCTTCAATGAAATGAATGGATTGGCGTTATCTATTTACGCCATCACACAAAGAACTACGTGGTTAATACCGACATTGTAGTCAATATTGGTTTTATATGAGAAGAAAAGACAATACGGACTTGCGAAATACAAAAACCAAACACACTCCATCGATGAACTTTTGATTACCTTTGGGATTTTTCTGAAGAGTTCTTGCCTTGGGACAAGTTTTCCAAACAAAAGCAAATATTCCTTCTGAGCAGTTACAGATACATCATGTTGAACTAGAATGTATTCTTGACTTCTTGAGAACAATAATATTTGCATGAACATATTTGTATTGATAATAGTAAAGTATACAAAAATATTTAGTCACTTATATTTAAATTTTAACAAGGTACATCTACAAAGATATAATAGAACTTAGTAATTCTTGATTTTTAAATATTTTATATGCCGATATTTTTTATGAATTATTAATATTATTATAATTTGTTATATTTAGCATTAATGGGTTTGACAAAACATTTATATCCAAAAACCAAATGTTTTAACTTATTTTGAAGATATGAAATTTTCCTTGTGAATACTTTGTAATATACCGTTACTGTAATCATTTATAGTTTTTATAAAGTGTATATCTAATACACAATTTTGTTTTATTTTTAATTTCAGCAAATTAATTGTAAAATCTATGTATAAAAATGATAGTTTTAATAAGAAATATTACTACATATTATTTTGTTTTGATAATAGGGTAAATGTTTAGCTACACACACACACACACGCACGCACACACGCTCACACACACACGCGCACACACACACACACCCCGCAGCACACACACACACACACACACACGCACACAATCCCACACACGCACGCACGCACGCACACACACACACGCACGCGCGCGAGCACACACATAAACACACACACACACACACACACACACACACACACACACACACACACACACACACACACACACACGCCTTATAGATTTATACGATTCTCACCAAGAGTAGTGACTTATGAGGACGGATATAAAGCTTAAACTTTTATGACTATCTTCTGTAAAACAAAGAACCGAATGGCTCCTTGAGATTTTAACTCCTAGGCTAACCTAAGACGTATAATAACTATGAGTATTTTCTTTTATATATATACGTTAAATTGTATAAATGGCAATAGCCTTATTTAATTTCAATAAACATTGAATCACAAAAAGTACTTGCTCCGCCGGGAGTCGAACCCGGATCTCTCACTTGCCGGTGTGAATGATTATATATACATCTTGAAATAATTATACATCTTGCATGCGAATAGCTGTTCTTACTTCTTTACATCAGACCTATCACATCAACTTACACAGTGCTTAGAAACCTTTTTCTTTGTATTTTGTTTTTTTTAATGTGCAGGCTTAAGTCCTTTGCTAGAAAGTAGGGTGATATCTTTTGCTAGCCGTAATTATCTAAAAAAGCATTTCTGGACATATGTTTATATGATTTTTTATGAGAGGAAACCACTTGAGAAGTTTGTGGGGTTACTCGTAGTACGCTATTTATAATTATAATTTCCTGTCATAGGTCGTTAAAGACGATGATTATTAAAATACCATAACCTTTTATGTACAATAGACTAGAATTACCTTTGGAAAGCACTACTGCTAAAAATCGTGTCAAGTAACGTATAGCCGATGATCGAGTGGTTTAAGATTTCGAACATTAGATCTGAGTTGGGTAGTTCCAATCCTATCCGTGGCCGCAGCACTAACATAAGGTAACTTTTCACATTATTTTTTTCACCATGATATTAACAATTAATAAACTCTAGTAAAATTCCACACTAATGGAAACCTTCAATTTCGTACTAAACCCATTGTATTGTAAACAGAAAAATTAAAATGGGTCTACTTTATTAAAGAATAGTATACGCGCGTAATTTCTTTGTATCCAAGAATGTTGTTATAAAATTCCCAAAACATATTTATATTATTGTGTTCCTGAAAAACGTAATCCAGCATATTTTCCTAATAGCTATAAAATATTACAAGTGGTGGGTAGTTTTACTCACCATAAACTACCTACAACATTAGCTTCTCTCAAATGTGAAATGCAGGTTATTAAATAGGTTATACATGGTTTTTACGAACACTTTGTAATCTTTTGTTGGTTAATCTTTTATTGAAAGAAAATATGAATATTTGTCAGAAACTCTTTGCCAATCATGGGCCTGTCTGCATGTAATTTTAAATTTATTGCTTTTCTTGTCATAAAACAAAATAGTTGGATTTTTTCATAGTAAGTGATGTAAATTTAAGTATATCTCTTTGAGAAATATTAACGTAAACTAGCAAAAATAAAAAAAAATTCCAGAAACTTGTGTACATTTACATTACATAACATGTACTCTCTAACAACATGTTTAATATATGGCTTTAGAGTTATATCTCTATTATTATAACCTTCGTAAATTATAAAATATAGATCCCTGAGTGGTAATGGATACGATAAGATTATTCTCTTTAAATGCATGGCTATTTGTGAATAAGTTTATCACCACAGATATTTTACACGAAATAAATAAATTTCTTTATATCCGTTTTCACAAAGTGATTACGAAATTGCATAGCATGAGTCCATAAATAACAAAAGAAAATATTATTATTTAAATTCATAACATATACTCTAGCAATAGTCCAAAATAAAATAGTTGTGATTTTGTTTTATAATATACGACAAACGTACATAGAATATACCTAAACATACGTAAAACTCTTCATCTAAATTTATCTTCATTTATCTTCATCTAAATACCGAAACAAATAAAATTCTTGATGTAAAAATTCGCCAAGAGAGTAACAGACCCCTTGCACCAATTGGCGCCTTAACTTCCTCTCAATCAGTGGTTTCTATTTTTCCAGCACGTAAATAAACAAGCAAACTGTTGATAAGTCTGACCCCGACGTCAAATAGCAGACCTGTGTAGATCCCTCCCTCTAGTGACCGAGTCATGGACGTCGCTACTCCGCTTTAATTCGCATTTGTAACGCACCAGAACACTGCCTCGTACATGTGGGACGTTTGCAATCCTCGTTTTCTAAAGTAACCCCTAAAGTAATGTCAGATTGCATGTGTGGGTACATCAAGCCATAATTATGCAATTTTAATGTAGCAGTTCCACAAAATTTTGTAAATTTCCTCAAAGTAAAGATGCCTTAGTGACAATGTGGAGCAAATTGCGTCAACATTATTGTACCCCAGTTCAGGCTGTTGTAAATGTAAACGGCACAAGTAAAGGACTCTCCTGCGTCGCTGTGAGACCTGAATATGTAATAAAGAGGAATATGGAAACGTTTGTCTCGTGATTTGACGTATGTTAAGTATTGCAACTAGGCATGAGCTTTATTTTTTGAAACATTAGAATTTCCACAGATATTTTTATATAATGAAACAGAGAGTTTGTGCCATCCATTATATTGTATCATTTGAAACAGTGACCTAGTGAGACCTTGGGAATCTGTATCTAACTGTCAAGACTACAAATTTACAAAGAAAGATGCTGGGCCGTGCTTATTTATCCGTAGTGTGATACCACAATTTTGCCAACATGAGCCCACCAATTTATTTTCTAATTTAAACGCCATTTAATAAAAAATTGGCATTATAATGAGATTTTCCACCTTGTTGGAGACGGGAAAACTCAAAGATAACGATCAAAAGTCAAGTTCCGCAGAAGTTTTAACCTCGTAATTTCCAGAGAGTCATATGGTCCTTAACAATGAAAATCTTTAGCGTACAATAAGACTAACGATACTTACCTGTCCCGGCTTCTTCTACAGCCATTTTTGTAAATTGATACACTTTGTTTTTTATACTTAACTAAATACTAGCAGCCATGGTACTACAAAATTACCCACTCAAAGCCTTGGTCTACTATGTTTACTCTATTTTATACTGTTGATAAGGCACAACATATAAACTGCTACTGTAAAAACCTTTGGAAGTGACTGTTATTATTGTTGAACACAATGTGGATCACTAAATGTACTGGAAAATTTCATATTCTTGCTATT
>NW_025786163.1:0-19388 GCF_021130785.1 Homalodisca vitripennis | reverse complement strand
GGGTAAATTTTGGTTTTGGATAATGCCCTGAAAAAAAGACAAGTCTACTTTTTTTAAAATTTAAATTTTTACTTTATGAGGGATAGACCGCATGTAATAACAGTAGTGTGTTTTAAAATAAAATTTTAAACCCCTGAAAAAAATTTTTAAATTTTATAAAAAATTAGCAGAAACCGTTTTATTTAAGTTAGATAGAGTAACAAAGAAGGCGCAGCAAGACCCGCCCGGTCGTGTTGCTGCCCCGTTGAGCAAGCACAGTGTGCTCCTGCTTGGCTCAGGTCGCCAGCTCGGGGCTCCGCAAGCTGTCGGCCTCGCACTGCGTATAACTCCAGGCTATAAGGCCTACCCGCCTTTAAGGCAAGGGGTCAAATTTGGAATGTTATAATGTACTGTTAAGAAAGACAAGTCGTAACAATTTTAAAGTTAATGTTTACGTTATGATGTGATAGAACCACGCATGTAATAACAGTAGCATGTGAGATAAAATAGAAGTCATATTAAAACCTGATAAAGAAGTTAATAATTTATATTATAACGTACTACCTATAATGGTATAGCAATGTATTCTAGAAGCGAAAAAAAAATTGTTTCAATGAAAAACCGAGCTTGTAGAAATTGGGTAGAAAGGTTTTCGTTTAAAATTAGTGTTCAAAATACCACGTAATTTCAAGGATTCAACAATTTTCAAACAATATTCAGGTAGTGCCCCTTATCGTTCCCCCTAAAGTTTTGTTTTATATGGCTGACAGACTCGGAGTAGCACCTCGACGTATGAAATCACACGAAGCATAACCCGGGACCTAAGTAGGGTCGTTTTCGTCTCGGTCTGGGTGATGTGAGGCCCTATGACGGTTTCCTTATTGTGGACGGCCTGGC
Organism: Homalodisca vitripennis; assembly: GCF_021130785.1. Taxonomy (NCBI): domain Eukaryota; kingdom Metazoa; phylum Arthropoda; class Insecta; order Hemiptera; family Cicadellidae; genus Homalodisca; species Homalodisca vitripennis. The sequence continues at coordinate 18,512 of NW_025786163.1, read as the reverse complement.
TGGTGTCTAATACACAATAAGGAGTTGTACGGTATTCCTACAACCGCATTACGCGACGCCCGCTAGGCTGTCCACGCTAGCATACCTCACTCTTAGATCTGACTAACCTTGCATCCATCTACATTGCGTACAATTGCAGCTTTCCTTTGTAGCGAGCGTTAGTAGTTAAACAAAAAGTAGCAAGTGAACTAGAAAATACTTGATAATCACGACCTAGGCAGAGCCTATTTGGTGTTGTCATCATGAAGAGGTTGATTTGTTTTTAAATGTGGTTTTTTTGTCATTTTATCAGTCTACTAACGATGAGAAATGTGCTGTTTATAGCTGTTAATTATACAAAGGCGTGAAGATTATTAATTAATTATCTACTGATTGAATCAATTATATTAATATATAACTATATGATGTGTGCGTTTCTTCATATATAAACGAGTCAATCGTAAACATTTTAAAGTCAGGTAATACAGTGTGCACTGAGCGAGGCATCTGGTTTGTTTCTAAAAAACAGCAATACCCCCCAACCGCGAGACATCGACCACACTACATGGAAACATCGTGGGTCCGTTAGACATTAGTGCTGACCTCCCGGCAGAAGTGTATATACATCAGTGAGTCACAAGGCGGCGGCATTTCTCCGCTTACATTTAGCTTACTGGATTGCTGCCCGAAGTGAATCATTTTGCTACACAAAACCGTTCATTATCAATTTTATCATAATCCGAAATAACGAAATGGTTCAATTTGTAGGTCATATTTAATGGATGAACAAGATGGAATGAATGTCATTTGCGATGAATGGACGAATGAGGATGGGTGTAGCGGCAGGTTGTTAATTATAAAAACTTGTTATAAAGTTACATGCCACCAACAAGCTGGCGTATACTTGTATACAGCGCCAAATACAGAATATTCCTATTTCAATAGACCATCGCTACCAACAATCAAACCCATTTGAAAACATCTCGATTGCAAAGTCACACACATTCAGAGATAATCGAAAAGGTAGATCACGGAATCGTTCGCAGCTGTTGCAGTTTATAATGATACTTTTTAGGCGAATTAAAATAAAAACTTTCATACTAAATTCAATTCGTATCCATTCTATTTCTTTCATCTTTTGAATCGGGACAATCGGACTTAAATCACGTAATGAAAATTCTGTTCTTTAAACCAAGAGACGCGCCTTTGTACTCAAACGATGCCTTCACATTCGACATGCATGACTGCCAGTTAAATCAGCTTACAAACTGAAGAAACTTCCTCTTACAGAAATTTTGATGTGCAAATTGGTTAGGTATAAGTTTTAAATCAATAAATGTATTTTGCTCGTAACATAATAAATGTAATTAAAATATCTATTAACTAAATTTCAATAATATACGATCCTATAAAAAAACCATTTTTGTAATATTTTCTTGTTGGATTTTCATAAGATTATTTGCTCGCTTTAATCACTGATAAAAGCGTTATCTTGATGAAATGTTCCGCTACTGTGCACATGTTATTGTGGTCGGAGCGTTATGTAGATAATACAAGATGGCCTGGATTTTAAATGGGTTCAAACTTTTAAAATTGGTAACAGTTCAGTACATTGAAAATCGGATAAATGTACAATTTGATAGACAATTTCATTGGCTCATAGAACAATTCAGTATGGCGTAGCCAGAAATTTCGTTCGGGGGGGGTCCGTACCCGGGAATCCGGGGGAACCTTTTGTGTGTTAATTTGCCAATTAGATTTAACTGGTACAAGGTAACATAGACCGTAAAAAATATGGGCTATAGTAACTACGACGCCTTATAAAGAGTGGACAAGAGTAATAGGCAAATTCAACTCTCACAAAAAGCAATTTTTTTCTCTAGTGACCCTCAACTTACCCGAAGCAAAATTTCTTGTATTAGGTAGCAGAAACTTTACGATGCTTCGATTCTGGCCGAGTAGAAAACAACCATTCACTGGATATAGAAAAGAAAAAGAACAAAACAAGAGCTCTTCGATCAAACACGTATAATTGACACAACTATACTTCTGTGGCAGAAAATCTAAATAACCCCTTCGGGCACACATATTGGCTCACTGACGCGCGAAAACACTTGTCCGTATGAAAAGGAGGCAAATTTTTCGAGGCGTTGCAGCGGTATGCCAGGATCAAAGTAACGGTCAGGAAAAGGCAACGAGAACTAAAACTACATGATTAGAATTCGGCTACATTGGATTTCACTGATTGAGGTATTTATGAATGAGTTTAATAATGACGGACTTTATGTATCGATTAAACTGTAGACGAGCTATAACAATGTACTCGGGGAAAAAATTCAAAAAAAAACACTTTCGGTCGGAAATAACAATAAGCACCTGAAAAACTCTAATGATTAGAACTCTCGACTGAACTTCGTACTTCAGTTATTGAGGTAAGACGTGGTATTATTGATATGAGTTAGGTACGACGATTTTTGGTTATGTCACTAATTAAACTGTATCTTGACTACCTAATATAATTATCGAGAAATAAATCAACTTTCCGGTCGGTAAATACTGCGAAGAAAAGATCTTTACTAGATTCAATGTTTTCGAATGATTTTGGATTTTACTGGTTGAGAGGTTTTTATTGGAAGGTAGAAAGTGTACTACTTAATAATTTTTTTAGGACATTTGATTTTTAGGTGTTAATTCATACAGCTCCGACTAATAAATATATAATTAATGCGAGAGAAAAAAAGACAAAAATAATCATCATTCCCGATCGCGGAATATACTCAGAGAAAAGATTAAATTAATACCCGTCATTTTCGTCAGTGAAATCCAAGTAGTCGGAACATCTTATCATAGAGCTTTTTCCTCGGTTAGTTATTCTGACTCCGGAATGTGATATTTAATTGTTTTGTTTCCTCGATAATTTATTATACTGAGTATAATCAGTCGGCGTATGTAATTAATACTACCCTAAAATCAAACAATCATCTAATCATAAATTCTACAGTACCATAAGGGATCTTTAAACCTCAACCACATCATACCAGTGAAATCTCAAAATCGTCAAAGAACTTGAATCTGCTAGAGAGCTTTTCTTTGGTATTTTACCGAACAGGAAGTGATTTTTTTCACAATCTCTTCGAGTAATTATTTAGTAGCTCCAGTCCATTTTAAGGTTTAATACATGCGGAACAAATTCCCTATTGAGACTGAATTTTAGGTGATACTCACTCCCTTTCAATGAAATGGCGGTTTTTAAAATAAAGATGTGTAAAAAATCGAAATTGATATCGTGCCATGGCTAAAAAAGTTCTAAGGGTTAAAATTATTCACAGAAAAATCGGTTTTTTTTCGCAAATATCTTCCGCGACCTTATGTCTTGGAGAGGTCAATATAGGTTAGTTATATAACATTGTATTCTTCATACGATTATTTACAAAAAATATTTCTTGGCATTTTTATGTAAAGTCAACCCGTTTTCCAGGGCTACGGAGCGCTGAGGAAAAGCGACTACATTATGAAGATGCACGTCGTGATCCCGTCACTATCTTTGAGGAAGAATGCAAGGGCGCGTTTTTTACATGGCTGTCACCGCCCCCATCAGGCATAACTCTACAACGATCTGTAGAATAATATGCTTTTTTTATTTTATGGCTTAATAATGTAATATATTTCTTACAATTGAAAAATGGGGGAAAAATTTATTATTTATAATAATTATCTTTTATATGTCGAGTATCGGCGACGATATCCTCCAATTTCAACTTCATCAAAAGTTGCTGACCCAAAACATCGAGCAGACTTATTGTCTTGTATTTAAATCAACATCTATCATTTTCTTTGGACCTCTGCAGTTTAAGCCATGACTGAACCAACGACACAATGTTTTTTACAAGACTTTAGAACATCTCAATCCACTTTTTATATCAAAATTGTGCCGCCATAACAACCATTTTGTAGCAAATCAACAGATTGTGTTTTAGAGTAGATAATCGGTGCTGGTGGCTAATACATTATTTTGTTTATTGGCTGTAATATATGTAATTTTTCAACTCCCAACCCTCACATTGTTCTGGATGCCAATTTCTTTTCCTAGGTCCCAATTTAAATTTGAATAATAGATCTTCGATAAATGTGCTGTTGAGCCTGTTAAAAAAGTGGTTGGGAAGAAATAATTGAAAATTTTGCACAATCTGTGCTATTGTCTTGTTAGTTTATGCAAAGCTAGCAGTATCTGTGATTAATTGTCAATGTGAATTTGTATGATTTTGGAGCCACCGTAAAATTTGCCTAGTACAGTAAGAAAGTATACTCCAGCATTGACAACGGGATCTCAATACGAGACGATTACCAATTTTTTTTGTCCAGAATATTCCTGCAGAATTGAGTACAATCGGGATCTTTTTTTCAAACATCCTTCATCGAACTTTTAATTTTTTTCTTTTCCTCAAAAAGTGGTTGAAAGTTGAAGTTGTGTCACAGTCCAGGTCCATGGCATGGTAGAAAAAGAATATTTCTCTTGCAGATGTGGATACCTTGTTGATGCTCTCAATGTCGAGTATATTTTTGTTTCAACATTGTTTTCCCTGGTTTCTTAAAAAAATGGATGTCAAATATTTGCTTTTCGCGGTAATTACAATATTACTTCCATATCGAGCAATCAATTTGTTTATAATTGTCTTGTCATCTGGAACGTAACCTTGAATTGCATCTTTCAACTCAGCCAATTTGAATTTACAATCGTCATGGTATGGAAAACATTGTCCATAGCAATTCTGATATTCTCATCCGATGGACGGCCTACATCACTCTTTCTACTAAATAACAAAAAAATTGAGAGAAACACTTATCATGGTGCTTAGCTTCGACCGACAAAGACAATGGTCATGCTCAAAATTTACTCGCTCTTTTACATTTCCTCCACATTTATCACCACGCGCCTCTGCAGCTTTTAATAGCCACTGTGTCTTTAAATGTAGGAGTACTCACTTCTCTTATAGCGGCGTCTGTATTTTTTTCTCTTTTTCATTCAATTTCTTCACTTGCCTCTTCTCCACAAAACAAACATTATTTTTTGAAATCAAAAGAATTGACTTTTGCCGGAGATGTTGATCGTACTCGGCTCTTCTTGACGTCGTTTTACGACAATTACTGTGAACATTTACAAATGTTACAGTATTCAAATATTCAATGTTACCATCACTTCTAGCGACACTAGCATTTTTTAATGTTTGTATGACCACGTCTAACTTCTACTACGTCACCACTAGATAACGATTCATTACATAATTATGAAACATTTATCACTCATTATGAAAACTGCTCAAGAGCACAAAAATTCGAAAATAACGTCTAAAAAACTCAAGAAATATTTGTCCACTGAGCTAAACCAATGAATACAAACCTTATTTTTACTACAAGGTTTGTATTCATTGGCTAAACTCAGTCCGAGAGGCAGTAGCAGGTATAAAGGGACGAGTCTCAAAACAATAAAGAATGTAACATCCGCCAGTGGAGGTCATTTATATTATATGTAGTAGATTTTACTAAGTTCTAAGCCGTTTATAATATAAGTATATTCGTCACAAGACTCCCGACGAGTTTAAGTTTTCTAACTTAAATACATTGAAAAAAGCAATAGAGTTGACGCCTATACATGTATACGGTATAAAATACCCTATGTGAGTGCCTTCTACTCGCTTTCTCAGCACTCTAGTCCGAAAACGGTTGATTTTACAGAAAAATGCAAGAGACATTTTTTGTAGATAATCGTATGAGAAATAATTTTTATAATAATCTTTATTGACCTCCGAGCCATAGATCGCGAGATATTCACGAAAACTGGTCTTCGTAACATTTTGACCCTTATAACTTTTTTAGCCAGCACGATATCCATGTCGATTTTTCCCATCTTCATTAAAACGCCATAATGAAGGGGTATACCAAAATTCAGCTCACTAGGAATTTTTCCGCAGATTGAGTTTTAAAAAACCTAAAATGACTGGACTATAGGTACAGTGTACAGTTTAATGATAACAAAACTCGTCGTCCTAAGTCAATCGAAAATACCACGTTTACCTCAATCACTGAAGTCCAAATTAGTTGAAGTTCTAATCAGTAGAGTTTTTTCAAGTGTATTTTCCGACTGAAAGTGATTTTTTTATATTTTTTCGATAATTATATACACGTCTACAGTTTAATGACACTAAAATCAACGCCGTAACTTAAATTCTAAGCAGTTATTTTACGTCCCCAAGATTTGAACGAAGTGGTCACTAATTTAAACTGTTCGCCGTGTTACGGTTCAGGTTACTTTGGCGACGTTACGTGACGCGCGCCCTATAGAAATACCGTGATTACACTACACTATCCGAAAGGCCGAGCCCAAAAGTATCGTTTGATACTTTATGATTTAAACGAAAGGACAATTTATATTTTTAACAACGGTCACTTTCAATTAAATCAATCAATTTAATGTTTGTAGACAAGAGTAATAATAACTCTCCTTTTTTTCTCCTGCTCCTGCTTTATTTTTTAATATGTCTTGAAATTTCGGGGGGGGGGGTCCGGACCCCCTGGACCCCCCCCTTCGCTACGCCACTGTTGCAACCCATTAAATCTTCCCGACATAACAGACCCACCATATTATGATTGGCTTACACATTTTTAGACCAATTGATTAAAAAAAATGTATTATCTTGACAACTAGAGATTCAGCGATGAGGTATTATACTTCAACAAACCCAAGATACCTTTCCTTTATTTTAGACTGATAAATGTAACGGCAACATATATCATATATATATAATATATATATATATATATATATATATATATATATATGTATGTATATGGCATTAACATCATACCAGAGACCGGTCTCTCACTATAGGCAGTTTCCACTTTACACGACAGACTAGCAGGTTTAAGTAATTGTCCATTCCTTTCTGATTTCAAACAACAGATCATTTATGTTACGTCATTTATTCTTGATCAATATACACATTTTATGTTTTATTATGATAAAATACCATGTAATCCCGCTGGTTGATACCTCAATGTGTACTTGTTTTTTTTTCTTTTTTTTAACTAAAAGTCAAATATGCAACATCTGCAGAGTTTTCCATTTAAATTTTAAATTTCCACTAGAATTTGATAATCAATACAAAAATAAAGGGAAAAACAGTAAACTAAAACTATATGTAACGCAACTTAGATAATTGTACCAAAACCCCTAAATTCTCCGTATCAATTACAATATGTTGCCTATAAAATTAATAATTACTTTTGATTTTCAAATATTTTAGGATATATTTTTTTTTAATTTGTCGGATAGCCTATACAAAGTCCAGGGGGGGGAAAATTAAAAACCTTCCTCTACCCCACCCCCGGTCCGTAATGTAATCCCACCGAAATTAACGGTGTAAGGATCAAACAATTGACAAAGTCTCCAACCATCAACAAAAATAAGTCACGTGGTGCGTACAGCCCCATTAGCAACCGCACACTACACCGCATTGCAAGGAATCTTGGTTTACCGCAATTTTAGTGGCACTGGACATCCGGAAATTTATAGTCACCATTAAGTTGAGACCACATGTAAATAAATAAATTATATTTATTCAATATAGAACGGGTAAAGATCATCTAACGAATATATACACAAGTTTACATGGTATGGGATTCTAATGTAACAGGGAATAATAACAGTAAAACTAGAAATATATACTTCTATGATGAAGAATATGAGGGAGCTGAGATAATTGAGATGTTGGTTACGTTAAGTAATAATTATATCATTAAACTAACCAAATGTAGTCATTCGTGTCTATACATCAGCATCGGCATTGTAGAATGAAATCCATGTTTTTCAATAGACACGAAACGCTGACTTCCGCACAAAATCACACTCTTTCAAATTGTAGCAGGAAGTGAAAGTCAAAGTCAAGGCTTCACGTCCAGTTCGGTGTTAGTGCACTATTCGTTGCCGTTCTAATAATTAGCTAGAGGCTTCTTCTCATAATTATGCTTACACAACTAATAAAGGTGGGAAAGAAGTCCGAAATATAATTGAATTAAACAATTTTTTAATTAAGAACTTACTCTACGGATCGAAATCGTGTTAAGTTTAGATCGTTTAATTAATTTATGAAACTGGAATAATCTATTATTTTAACAAAAAAGTGATTTTCATTAAAGTTTTATGATTGTTTAATGAAGAGCCTGGTGAAACGTACCCTCAAATTAATCGATCTAAAAGACAAAGCCGTTTCTAATAAATTTTATGTAAATGTAAATAACGAAATATTTATATTTGGAAGGCCTTTGATGCAAAATATAACCCAAAATCCCAATTTAGGTATGATCCACACACGCTTGGTACATGTTGAAAACTACCCCTGATATGGTAACCTAGGAATGCTACTAGTCCTTACAAGCCTTCTATAGTAAAAAAAGCCAGGCAACCAAATTGTTTTGTCCTCCCACACGCTGGGATATTCGGCCGCTATTTTTATCGCTCCCCGGGGCCCGCCAAGAGCCTAAGGTTCCTCGGATTTGATCGCCCCGACTCAAATTCTCGCATCCACCTCAACTTGCTAACCGGCTCGATTGCCGGTCTTTCCTCTCACGCTTGTTTCCCCCTATTAACATTTTCCCGCACCTTGTAACGCTTAACAAATACAAGAACAATATTTCAGGGTAAATACTTTCGTCTACGCTTGTCTAAATGCTTGAATGATGTTGTAACATGCCCAACAGTCTACAGATATTATATCTTTTATTGATAAGTGTGGATTACATAGTTGCCCAAATGAGGCAATGGCCAGTGGCTAAATTCCTTAAAAACTTCCATATTTTCACAAGGAAAACCCCATTCTAACCTGAGTTTATTTGGAAAAGGACTATTACTTTACCTACACAGGAGTCAAAAAAATTAAATACTCCAGCTGGGAGTACAAGTTTGATTTTAAACACCAGAATTATCTGTGTGTTGGTTTTATCCGTTGATTACAAAACAACGTTAGTTTTTACATGGAAGTAAAAAAACTACACATTTTAAATTAAAAAGGACTTGAAGAGGAACATAACTGTGATATTTCCGGACCACGGATTGTCCACAGGTGTCGTCCTTGAGAGGACCAGGGAAAACAGCGGGTTCAATTCGGGGTCGAGTATATATATTTTTAATTGCGTACACAATCATCTGAGATGAAATTAACGTGATAAACCTGTTTCACACGCGAATCTCAAATAACTACCGTATACAAATTAGTACCCCACAGTGGAACGAAGCAATGTTGATACGCTACTAAGTACCGCGACGGGAACAGATAACAAAATAAACTATAGAAACGTTTCAACTTGAATGAGGGACATAATAGTAGTCAGTGGGTAGCTTTAAACCTAAAACTGGTCCGGGATGGCAATCTGTATTGACAGCAATCAAAACAAGCGGAGATGTCGCGGTAGACGAGTAATCGACATATTGATTCTTCTTTTAAAAAACAACTCAAACCGAGATACGTTGAGCTCTGTGGAGTCAAAACAAAACTTTTAGCTGACGAAGTCGAGGCGAGCGCCCAAAAGATAACATAAACGGAATTACCTCACATTAGATCCTGTGATCGTTCCGTCAAAACAAACCGTTTCAAACTTTCAAACTGATCGTGTTGGAGTCGATAATTAACTGCTTGATTGACTGACATTGGCTAAGCGGTACACTTGACTAAGAGGATGACACTCACTCGGCAATTCCTCCCTTCATAGTGTTTCATTTGATCACTCTGAATGCACTTATAAAAGTGAAACGGGCAGAATTTGTTCTATTATAAGAGGGTAAAAATACAACCTGCTTTAGATTTTAAGAAGACTCAAAATGGTTGTTAGTTAGGATGAACTCACTTTGTCATCTTGCCGCTAAACCGAAGCATCAACGAATTAATGTTAAACGAATTCTTCTACGAATCTAGTCGTATAAAAGGTTATCTTGATATAAATAATAAAAATAGTATTTGTTGTTCTATCATGTTGTTTTAATCAAATTTAAATGGGTTCTTTACAACCATGTAATATAAACGTATCATAAATAAAAAATCTACCAATATATGAAGACAGAGTAGCCTGGATTGTTACCCGAATAGATAGGAGATAATAAACTCAAAGTTGACTTTGACCAGTGGTGAGTAATTTACTGAGTACAAAATTTAATAGATGGATATGTTTCTGTATCGCTTCGCGTTTCCGGCTGTTTATGTTGATTACAGCAGTGAAACCAAACACAACCTGCTTTATTGACTAAAACAGACGTACGAGTGACCGAGAATAAGTAAAAGTACGCGAAAATAACAAGTATAGACTAATCCCTCTGGCATTTATCGTTTTCTAGAATACATTCATATTAAAAATATAAATAAGTACAAGGTTAGATGTTGGGGAATTCACGAGCGAAGAATGCTTTTAAAGAAAATAGCCTAATTCGTCCACACTAAAATTGTACTAAAGCTGACCACGTACAAAATTGAAAAACAAGAGTGCCCCCAATAATCAATCAATCTTAGTTAACATTGGAAGAAATGAAGTTATGATTCCAACATTGCCGCTCCAATACGCGGATTTGAAAAAATTCGAACAGATTTATATAATTTTACTTCCGTCAAAATGCTGCTAACTAGTGCCTAGAAAAAACCATAAGACGTGATCCTAATATAAATTGGCATGGATTAATTAATCTTAATAACTACGGTAATTAAAATTTATTTGTACTTAATTAAAATGTCTAGGGTTTTCCCTCAAAGTTATAACTTACCACGAGATAACTACTAATTCATATTATAATAAGTATTCCTAACATTATATTGGCCTATAAAGCTTTCTTAGATTAATAAAACTATTTCATAAGACAGATTAGTAAATTAAATTATTGTGTACATTCGTTTGCAGCTAATAAGTAAAATTCAAACCATTAATGAAGTTTGGGTCACGTTATCGTCTGGTTGTGGCCTTTACAATAGTATTGAATTCATGTAATTACCCGGATGTCCTAGATAAAAGATAAATTAAAACGTTTAATACGTGATAAAAAACTTGTTATCGTTTATAAATTTGTCGTAATCTTAGAACCTATTTAATTATCTGCCAAAACAAACATGGTGTAAGTTTATTCTTTTTAGTGTTATAGAACACCCACACAGCAAACCTCGAACATACAATGTTTAGGATCGATATATAATTCAAACAATCCGTTGTGAATGTTGATGTTTTAACTCCAGGTCCAACACCATTCTGTAGTACATCGTTCTGAATGGTCACTGCTGTCACGATGAATTTCAGACACGGTCCAACAGAAAACCATAAATTAATACATTTAAATTCGTGAATCACGTTTACATGTAAATTTATTACACACGCGGCGCGCGCGCACGGCACGCACGAGACTTTTAAAGTAAAAATTCCCAAATGGTTACAGGCATGCTAGGCCTAACCTTAAACACTTAGCAAACTAAAGTTATAGTATTTTTGTACCTGTTTAGTACAATCTGTTATTCTTTATATCCTGATGGCGATCTGTGTGGAGACACGGATTAAACACGATCACATAACGTATATCATACTAAAAATCTTGAGACACAAGCAGATTATGAGCTAATGTGTGGACATTTAAATCGACCGCCAGTAACCAAACAATTATCTTAGTTCATACTTGAAACTGCTAATTCTTCATATCCTGATTTCCGATCTGTGGAGAAAACGGGATAAAAACAAACGGTATAATCATATCTCATACTTAAACATCTTTGAGATACAAGCAATATTAAGAGCAAAGTGTGACATTTACTCGCCCAGTACAAAACGTAAATACTACGCGTCAATATTTTGTACTGCTATTCTTCCATATCCCTGATGGTGATACTGTGGGAGAATATGGTATAAACACGTTCACATATTATCAATACTGAAACATCTTGAGAGACCAAGCAGATTATTGAGCAAAGGTAACATTTACTCGCCCAGTACAATAACAAACAGTAGTCCTACTAAGATATGGTATTTTATGGGCTACGGTTTTTGCACCAACCAGAGTGTCAACACATCGATTAGGGAATTTAATTTGTGTTTAATGTTTATATAAGATATCTGGAGGTAAAAAACTTCACATATCGCTAACTACCGAAGAAGAGATAAATTGACCACTTACTCCTTTCCGTTTTACGAGGACTCAAAACCAAAACAACAATTTCCTAAAAATAATGCATGTCCTCTCACAAAAACAATAATTGTATAAAATAGGTGATACTGTTATAACCAGTTTAACGCTATTAAGAGGCTCAAACCAAGGTAAATTTAATTTAAGAAATTTACACAATCAGCAGATTTATAAAATCATTTTTGAAGTAGTTAGTTTTTTTTTTTGTTTTTGTTTATTGGATTTTCTGTTATTACACAGCAATGTTTCACGTTGTTGTACTTATTAATATGATTTTAACATAAAGGTAATGTGTCAACAAATCATAAATGTAACCACCATTATTATATGTAATGAAACTGCTTTAGTTAGATAGCAATTGTCAAAGCAATATATGTTATTCAGCTGGCCGTAGCGAAGGGGGGGGTTCCCAGGGGGTCCGGAACCGCCCACCCTCACCCCGAAAATTTTTCAAGACAATAATTAAAAAAATAAAAGCAGGAGCAGGAGAAAGAAAAGGAGAGTTTATTTATTAACTCCTTGTCTACAAAACATTAGAATTGATTGGATTTAATTGAAAAAGTGAACCGTTGTTAAAAATATAATTAGTGTCCCTTTCGTTTAAATCATAAAGTTATCAAACGATACTTTTGGGCTCGGCACTTTCGGATATAGATGTAGTGGTAATGCACGGTATTTCTTATAGGGCGCGTGTCAACGTAACGTCGCAAGAGTAACCTGAATCCGTTAACACGGCTGAACAGTTTAAATTAGTGACACACTTCAGTGTTCAAAATCTTTGGGGGGGACGTAAAATAAACTGGCTTAGAATTAAGTTTACGAGCGTTTGGATATTTAGTGTCATTTAAACTGTAGAACGTGTATATTAATTATCGAAAAAATATAAAAAAATCACTTTTCATGCTCGGAAAATAACACTTGAAAAAACTCTACTGATTAGAAACTTCAACTAATTTGGTACTTCAGTGATTGGAGGTAAATCGGTGGTATTTTTTCGATTGACCTTCAGGACGACAGAGTCTTTTGTTATCATTAAACCTGTAACACTAGATACCGTTATTAGTCCCAGCGTCATTTTAGGTTTTTTTAAAACTCAATCCTGCTGCGGAAAAATTCCCTTAGTGAGGCTGAAATTTATGGTTATGTACCCACGTTCATTATGGCGTTTTAATGAGATGGGAAAAATCGACATGGATATCGTGGCTGGCTAAAAAAGTTATAATAAAAGGTCCAAAATGTATTTACGAAGAACCAGTTTTTGCGTTGAATAAAATTCTCCCCCTCGCGATCTATGGGCTACGGAGGTCAATAAAGACATTAATTATAAAAATTGATTTCTCATACGATTATCTACAAAGAAATGTCTCTTGCATTTTTTCTGTAAAAATCAACCGTTTCTCGGGACTAGGAGTGCTGAGAAAGCGAGTGAGATAGAAGGCACTCACATAGGGTATTTTATACCGTATACCATGTAAGGCGTCAACTCTATTGCTTTTTTCAATGTATTTAAGTTAGGAAAACTTAAACTCGATCTCGTCGGGAAGTTCCTTGTGGACGAATATACCTTTATAATTATAAACCGGCTTTAGAACTTAGTAAATATCTACTACACCTATAAATATAAATGACCTCCACTGGCGGAGTGTTACATTCTTTATTGTTTTGAGACTCCGTCCCCATTTATACCTGCTACTTACTGCCTCTCGGACTGAAGTTTAGCCAATGAATACAAACCTTGTCAGTAAAAATAAAGGTTTGTAATTCATTGGTTTAGCTCAGTGGACAAATATTGTGTTCTTGAGTTTTTTAGACGTTATTATTTCGAATTTTTGTTGCTCTTTGAAGCAGTTTTACATTAATGAGTGGAGTAAATGGTTTTCATATGTAATCGCAATCGTTATCTAGTGGTGACCGTAGTAGAAGTTAGACGTTGGGTCTACAAACATTAAAAAATGCTAGTCTTAGTGGTCGCTAGAAGTGATGGTAACAGTTGATATATTTGAATACTGTAACATTTTTTTTATGGTAAATTGTTTCACAGTAATTTGGGTCCGTAAAAAATATATATATATAATATTAACGACGTCAAGAAGAGCCCGAGTACATCAACATCTCCGGCAAAAGTCAATTCTTTTTGATTTTCGAAAAAAATAATGTTTTGTTTTGTGGAGGAAGAGGCAAGTGAAGAAATTGAATGAAAAAGATAAAAAAATACAGACGGGCGCTATAAGAGAAGTGAGTACTCCTACATTTAAAGACACAGTGGCTAATTAAAAAGCATGCAGAGCGCGCGTGTTGATTATAATGATGGAGGAAATGTAAAAGAAGGCGAGTAAATTTTGGAGGCATGAGCCTTGTCATGTTGTCGAAGCTAAGCCACCCGATGATAAGTGTTTCATCAATTTTTTTTGTTTATTTTAGTAGAAAGAGGTGATATGTAGGCCGTCCATCGGAATGCAGAATATTCAGAATTGCAATGGACAATGTTTTCCATACCATCGACGATTGTAAATTCAAATTGGCTGAGTTGAAAGATGCAATTCAAGGTTACGTTCCAGGATTGACAAGAACAATTAATCAAACAAAATTGGGATTGCTCTGGATATGGTACCAGTAATATTGTAAATTACCCCGCGAAAAGCAAATAATTTTTTTGACATCCATTTTTTTTTAAGCAAAACCAGGGAAAACAATGTTGAATACAAACAATATACTTCGACTGAGAGCATCAACAAGTAATCCACACTGCAAGAGAAATACTTCCTCTTTTCCTACATGCCCATGACCGGATGTGACACAACTTCAATTTCAACACTTTTTGGTGGAAGAGGAAAAATTAAAGTCATGAAGATGTTTGAAAAAAGAACCCGATTATTACTTCAATTCTTGCAGGAATCTATTCTGACCAAAAAAATTTTGCGCTCGAGATCCCCGTTTGTCAATGGCCTGGGAGTATACTTTCTACTGTAACTAGCAATTTACGGTTGCTCCCAAAATCATAAAAATATCAATTGACAATTAATCCACAGATACTGCAAAGCTTTGGCTAAAACTATACAAGCCAAGACAAAGAGCACAGATGTGAAATTTCAATTATTTCCAACCCACTTTTTTAACAAGCCTCAAACAGCACATTTATCGAGTCCTTATTATCAAATTTTAAAACTTGGCTAGGAAAAAGAAATTGATTCCAGAACTGTGAGGGTTTGGGAGTTGAAAAAATAATATATTTACAGCCAAATAACAAAATAATTGGTATTGCCCACCAGCCACCCGAATTATCATACTAAAACACAATCTGTTGATTGTACAAAAAGGTTCTGTGAGCGGGGCAAATTTTGATAATAAAAAAAGCAAAAAAGTGGATTGAGATGTTTCTAACAGCTTGTAAACATTTGTCCGTGGGTTGAGCTCATTCGCTTAAACGCAGAGTCCCCAAGAGAAAAATGATGATGTTGATTTAAATACAGCAAATAGAGTCTGCTTCGATTTTTATTGTCAGCAAACTTTTTGAATGAAGTTGAAATTGAGGGATAATTCGTCGCCGAATGAATATAAAAGAAAATCTATACTAAAAAATAAAAATTTTTCTCCCGCCATTTTTCAATGATAAAAATATATAAATTATTTAAGCCATTAAAATAACAAAAAGCTATTGTATTTACAGATCGTGGGTTATGCCTATGGGGGAACGCCATGTACAAAAACGCGCCTTGCAATTCTTCCTCAAAAGATGGTGCGGATACGAGTGTCATCTTCATAATGTAGTCGCTTTCCCCTACAGCGCTCTAGCCCGAAAAACGGTTGACATTTTTACATAAAAATGCCCAAAGAAATATTTTTTTGTAGAAAAATAATCGTATGAAGCAATACGATGTTTAACCGATAATAACCTATATTGAACCTCCAAGTCCATAGGTCGCGAGATATTTGCGAAAACCGATTTTTCGTGAAATTTTTAAACCCTTAGAACATTTTATAGCCGGCACGATATCACAAATTTCGATTTTATCACATCTTTAATTTAAAACGCCATTATGAAGGTGTATACCAAAAATTTCAGCACTCAAATAGGAATTTTTCCCGCAGATTAAACCTAAATGGACTGGACTACTAAATAAATTGTATATCGAGAAAAAAAAATCACTTCCCGTTCGTGTAAATACCAAAAGAAAAGCTCTTCTAACAGATTCAAGTTGTTGAGCGATTTTGAGGAT
Organism: Homalodisca vitripennis; assembly: GCF_021130785.1. Lineage (NCBI taxonomy): Eukaryota > Metazoa > Arthropoda > Insecta > Hemiptera > Cicadellidae > Homalodisca > Homalodisca vitripennis. Next base: position 2,117 of record NW_025786163.1, on the reverse strand, counting down.
TTTTCACATGGTTGAGTGGTTGAGTGTTAAAGTGGTACTGTAGAATTATGTTAGGGATGTTTGATTTTAGGTAATTAATTCAACGCCGACTTAATACATTATTATAATTTACTCGAGAAACAAAACAATAAAATCACTTCCCCGGTCAGAAAAATACCAGAGGAAAATCTTCTACTGATAAGATAGATTCCGACTAACGATTTGGATTTCACTTGGACTGAGGTATTATTTAATTTTCTCTAGTATAATTTCCGATCGGAAGCTGATTATTTTTTGTTTTTTTTTTTTCTCGATAATTATATATTTAATTAGTCGGCGGTTGAATTAAACACCTAAAATCAATGTCCCTAAAAAAATTAATCAAAAGTACCACTTTTACCTCAACCTCTCAACCAGTAGTAAAATCCAAAATCATCAAACTTGAATCTGTAAAGATCTTGTTCTTCGGTAATTACCGACCGTGAAGTGATTTTTTTCTCGATAATTTAATCATAGGGTAAGTCAAGGTACAGTTTTAAGTGATAACAAAAAATCGTCCGTCCTCATAACTCAATCAATTAATTACCACGTTTACCTTCAATAAACTGAAGTCCCGAAGTAGTCGAAGTTCTAATCAATTCAGAGTTTTTCAGGTGGTATTTTATTTCCCGACCGAAAAGTGGATTTTTTTTGAATTTTTTCCCCGGTAATTGTATACTCGTTCTACGAGTTTAATGATAACATAAAGTCGTCATTATAACTCATTCCATAAATACCTCAATCCCAGTGAAATTCCAAAGTAGCCGAATTCTAAATCAGTAGGTTTTTTTCCTGGTGCATTTTCCGACATTTTTTTTTGTGTTTTACTTTGATCTGTACCCGTGCAACGCTCCAATAAATTGCCCTCCTTTTTTTTTTTTTTTTTCTTTTTAAAAAAAGGGTTTTCGCGCCCGTCAGTGGCCCAATGTCCCCGAAGTGGTTTATTTTAATTTTCTCCACAGAATATAGTTGGTGTCAATTATTCGTCTTGAGCGAAGAGCTCTGTTTTTGTTCTTTTTCTTTCTTATCCAGTGAATGGTGTCGTTCTACTCGGCGACCCAGAATCGAAACTTCGTAAAGGTTTCTGTACCTATACAAGAAAAATTTGTGGGTAACTAGAGTTGCTGTGAGAGTTGAATTTGCCTGATTACTCTTTCTCCACTTTCTATTAAAGGGCGTACTAGTTACTATAGCCCATAATTTTTTGTATTTTACCTTTTACCAGTAAACTCATTGGGCAAAATTACACACAAAACGTCCCCCAGGATATCCCCCGGTTTTCCGGACCCCCCCCGAACGAAATTTCTGGCTACGCTAATGGGTGTGCCAATCATTAATCAGAGAAAATGGCTGGATAGTCCTTGCTTGTACAGTGCATTGCAAATGTACACATAGACTGAACTTGGTCTTGGTTGACGAAGCTAAGAATGTACAAATAGTTGGGAAAATTATGGGTTTTTAGGTTGCAAAACTATGTTTTCCCAATCGCCATGGAATAACTATCGTAGTATTATGAAGTAATCGAACTTACTTGGTTCAGAAACCCTTTACATTCTGTTGGTAAACAACATTAGTTAAGGTTTATCATGAAATTCTTGTATGTAATACAGTAAAATTAGTGCTAACTTACAGTGTCTAAATACTCACCCTTTAAGTGACAAGCAGCATACTTCCATCTGGAGAGGTTTTTGAAAGGTTTACTAACTTTAAATTAGCTTCCCGTTTTCTGCAGCACCTAAACTTAACATTTTCTGAGAGCAAATCCGCCAATCATTGGTTCTGTAGGAAGACTGGAGGAATAAGAATGCTATCCAGTTTTAATTGAGGACAGGTTAGCAACATAGCAGATAGAGGACATATCCTCGATATCGGTTTTTTTTTTTTTCATGTAAAACTTACATTTAATAACTACATGGGCTCAAATTTATATACCATTAAAACAGTTAAAAAAACCTGTTTGTAAGGTCGAGTTTTAAAACCCAACATGTAAATTCTTATATTTTTATGTGAGTACTGATTTACTTTTGGCATCCATTAAAAAGAAAGGCTAACCTCCTCCCAGCACTTCCAATTCACTGCTGGGTTGTATCCTGAGTGAT
>NW_025786162.1:0-17740 GCF_021130785.1 Homalodisca vitripennis | reverse complement strand
CATTGTTATGGAGCATAATTTAAAATGAAGCCTGTTAAAAATGTATAATGTCAAGATATCGCGAGAAATATTTCGTCCGTAAACTTAAATTTTACACGAAACTTCATTTCTACGTGGACAAGAAGGGTTTCTATGACGCTGCAGCGTAATTATGTGACAATTTCGGTTCTGTTATAAATACCTCCCTGTATATAACTGCCTGCGGGTCATCCCGAGAATTAAAAATTGTTACTCGTTTATTTTAAGCATTGTGTATGTAACTTAAGCGCCTGTTACCCGTGTGGGGTACACCTATTATTTATTTATTTATTTGTATCAACGGTTACACCATTTCCTTACAATGACAAAATTTGAGACTCAAGGAATAATTGACTACTTACTTATTAATTAAATTATATAAAAGAGAACTTACCAAGATAGTCTAAATAAGTGACTGGATACATTGATAAGAATATCAAAAACAACTAAAAATCCACCTACTTTGTTTAGTGAATTAATGCTTTGATATTGTAGTAATACACGGGTCATTTGCTGGGTAATGTAATTTGGAAAACTATCCCTTATGTTTTGTGATCAATATTCATCTTAGTTCCTTTTTTTGTACCTCATGCGTTTATATTGAGGAAAATAAAATGTTTTTAATGCTATTAAGGACGCTTTTTTTATAAACTTAGTAACTACAAGTTAGAGTTGTTAATTTTACGTGGAATATACTAAATACATTTTCCCTTATATGCAAGGTTTTCATTACCACTAAATTTTAGGGGTTTGTGTTTTTAAAGTCACCTGATGACAAAATTAATACTTTTGTCAGGATTCTTATTTTTCCAAAATGATAATACTTTAAGTTTTTATAATTACTATAATATACTTTTCAGAATGTGGAACGTAGGTTGTATATGAATATACTATTCTTAATAGCAACTAACACTAATATTAGTATTATTAATAACTATTTATATTATTTATTCGGACTGAATGAATACAAATTATATAAAAACTAACATTAAATTCTTTTAAAGCAACGTTAAATATTACAAAACGATAATAGTATTTTACGTTTAAAATAAGCACTCGATAACACAAAATGTTAAGTGTTTCCTGTACTAAAACTTGTAATTTATACGTAATTAAATACAATGTCAAATTAATTACCCTCCATCGGGCGCCCCTAAAACGGAGTTTTACTCCGTGTATGGTTTTATTATTAAAAAATTAGTACTACTTTTATGATGTCGGCAGTCGTTTCCCGCAGTGTACTTCACGAGCATCTTTTCGGGGAAACGATAACAATTGCCTCCCGCTTTTATTTATCAAAATGTGTCAGTATGAGGTCTACTTCCCATGCGTTTGACTGGACGATTCCTCCGTGAGCGCCCGATGGTGTGTTTGTAGTGCATGGACGAAATCACCGTGAGCGCCTTATTGTGTTTTAGTTTTTTTGTTGTAATAAATCGTGTGCGCGCCTAAATGTGTGACCTGTGATGAGTTTCTTTTTAAATTTTACTATATATTTTATTTGAATTTTGTGAAATGGAGAATGAAGACGAGAGACTTGTTTAGTACATTACCAGTGTGCTAGGGAACGTTTCAGTAATGATTATGGATGTGAACATTGTCGCTATATCAACCACGAAGGGAAAATTGTTTTAAATTTTGTGCAGTGTGTAAAAAAAATTTTTAGTAAAGAATAAAATTTTTATTTCAGAGCAATAATTGACATTAAAATTGTATTATATCTCAAGAATTGAAAGTAAGTTGTTTTTGTAAGAAGTTAAAAACGAAGTTAATTTCCATACATATTTACAGAAGGTTAAACATTTTTTACAATTAAATTGCTTTATTCCTTAATTTTAATCATGTTGTTATTTATACAATTACATTTTTTAAGATTTTGAGATTTATTATTTGGAAAAATTCATTACATAAAGAGTGTAATTTTTATTAAATTTCTAAAAATGAATATTTTACCATTGTAATTAAATCAGTATGAAATATTTAATCAAATAAAAAACAGTTTAAACGATTATGATATCCATTATTCGCCAACCTGGAGGAAGGAAACCTCCGTGAGCGCCTGATGGTGTTTCTAATTTTAAGCGCCCGATGGAAGGGGTTAATATCAAAATATTAAAATGCTATACATACGATTTAGTCACCCATTGATAATAATTAGTGTTACATTTGGAAAAGGATTAATAAAAATGACATGGACAGTTCCACAACTCTGATTGGCCTGAAGTAATTTATGGGAATCACAGTTGGCTGAGTGCTGCGACTGCCCTGTATCGCGATGTTGCTTCATCAACTAATTGTGTATCACTTATTCCAAGTACCGAAAGGCATACTGAAAACTTGCATCTCGTGTAAGTAGATTACAAACAATATTTTTCGTTATGTTTAATGAGCATCGTTGCTTAAAAGAGACAACTAATAATATATCTTTGGTATAAAATACTTTGCTTAAAATTAAAATATAACTTTGTATTACTTGAGCTATATTGTTATTTGAACCATAACCAGATTCGAACCGTGGAAACTATACTTTCTTCCTAAACCTTCTATTCTTCTATATTATATATCAGGAACACTTATTATTGAAAACATGTATTTGATGGTTCTATTTTATACCACCCTCATTATAAAAATAGTGCTCGACCACATTTTTAAGATTCCACAAGAAAAAGCTATATTTACAAAGTGTCCATGAATACAAGCTGTATTAGTGGATTGTAGCTCAGCTTCAGACCCTTGTTTGAACCCAGTATTTATTTGGTAAAAAATTCTTAAATAGCCAAAATAAATTTTTAACTCTTTACTTGTTCACGAGTTCACTAAAATTTATTTTGTAATAACTTTGTACGTTGGAATATTTAACATTGAAGCTTTATACACATAATTTCATGAAATGACTGGAATAAATCATAGTAGACAGTGATAAGATAGTTGTGTAAAATATGGACCTAAGTACTTGAAAACATAGTTGTCATTAGACAACCTGAAGATAAAATTCTAGCCTATGCACCGACGAAGCGAGAAAGCATTCCAGAATGCTTAAGTAAAAACTCTTAAGAGGAATTATTGAAAATTGAGAAGAACTAGGGTTCCTGAAATGATTTTAATTATAAGTAAAGTAGTTGGTTTTGTTGTCTGCGGTGTATGAACTTTTCTATGAAAGTTTCCGTAAAAGCCATTTTTCATATAAATGAATAACTCTCTCTCAGAAAGCATTTAAAAGTTTCATAATTTATGTTATAAACAAATAATTCTCAATTATCTAAACAGGTTAGATAAAATTATTTCCAAAATATTAAAAAATTAGCACACAAAAAACGAATGCCGTTTTAATGTAAGTAACCTCTTGAAACTCTTAGAGAGTATTTAAAAACCATCTCCACAAAACAAACACAAAAGTTTTACTTGATTATGGGTCAAACTACTTCCACATAGAATGGGTTAGTTAGTCTTGACAAATAAACATTGTGAGCCATAGTGACGTACACTTAAACTCACACCGAATAAATTATACATTTTATTAATCGAGAGTTTGTCTTGAAAATTGTAACGGGAATGCAAACATAACAACGGTTTTACTTGATCGTATGGTAACTACTTCTACATAGAATGGGTAGTAAGTCTTGCAAAATAAAACTTGGTGAGCATAGTGGAGTACACTTAAACTGACACAGACTAAATATACATTTTATTAATCGAGAGTATGTCTTGAAATTGTAACGGAATGCAAACATAACAACGGTTTTACTATGATTATGGTAAACTACTTCCACATAGAGATGGGTAGTAAGTGCTTGACAAATAAACATGGTGTGCATAGTGTCGTACACTTAAACTGAACACAGACTAAATATACATTTTTTTTAATCGATAGTAATGTCTTGAAATTGTAACGGAATTCAAACATAACATCGGTTTTACTTGATTATATGGTAACTACTTTCCACCTAGAGAATGGGTAGTAAGTCTTGACAAATAAAACATGGTGGAGCATAGTGACGTACACTTAAACTCACACAGACTAAATATACATTTTAGTAATTGAGAGTATGTCTTGAAATCGTAACGGAATGCAAACATAAACAAAACAGTTGGCTATAAATACGCAATACCAGAATGTCGTTTGATTAAGAAAAATTCATTCTTTATCAGAACTTGCAATAAATCAGACGTTGCAGAAATGGACTATGTACAAGTTGTACAGTATAACAGGTCTCGCTTGTATGCCCAGACTACAGTGACGGTAGCAGCACGAAAATACTTGTCACAGAACTTTGTCATTCACTACGAGAAATGTTAAATAACTTTCATTTCAGATTCTCTCTGGTAATTATATTTATAGTTAACTAAACAATGCGCATTCTACTGTCTACAAACTTAAGGGGATATTATTACCATAAATCGGTAATATCGTTTAAAAATCATCTTTCTGTTTCTACGTTTGTCTTTTAATTAATCTTCTTTATTGTTTTATCTCTATTATATATATCACTCGCCTTCGGCTCGCTGGGGGCTTACGCCCCCAGGCCCCAAAGGGTAAACGCTTGCAAATTCGGGGAATATAAGATAAGCGGAATTCGGTGAATGGTTAAGTACCGGACATTAAGTAAAATGACAAGGGATTTAAAAAAAAAATTGACCCTTTTTCATAGATTTTTTTTCCGGATTCGTTTTAAAAACTTTTGACTCTTTGAGGGCATTTTGGGGTTTTTAAACCGGTTAAGAGATATTGTTCGTCAGATTCCGAGCTAGCTCTAAACGGTTCTGCCCGCTAGCGGTCCTTACAAAAAAGTGCCTGCAGGGGTTATAAAAAATATGGCGCGATTTTTCGGGAATTTTTTTGAGGGGTTTTTTAGAACGTTAAAAAGCCCGGTTTTCAGACTTTTCCTCAGAGGGTAATATTGTGAAAGGTACTCTGCGTGCCAAATTTCAAGTTTACCAGCACTTCTAGAAGTATGTTAGAATTTGTATATATATGTCAGTCAGTGAGGTGGAGGGTGAGTCAGTTACAACATGCGGCTTTATATAATATAGGACTCGCCTTTCGGCTAGCTGGGGGCTACCGCCCCAGGCCCCCCAAGATTGTACGCTTGCAAATTCGGGGGTTATATTTTTTTTATATATTTTATATTAGTTTTTTTTTTATAAGAGGGATTTGCGTGATTGATAGGTAAAAATCGGCCATGAGGTCTTGCCAGGAAATTTCCTGGGGGTGGTTTTTAATGGGATTTAATGATACCAGGGTTTTAAGATATCAGTGGGTTTTTAATTTACTCCAGGAGGTTTATTTGGTGTCTCATAACAGGTAATTCCCGGGGGGGGGGGGGGGAGGAGGCGGGGCGGGGTGGGTGGGGGGGTGGTCGTCGGGGGTTTAAGGAGATTTGGTTGAGGGTTAAGTGGTAAATCTACTGTATATGGCTTGCCCAAATTCGGGAATAAGAGAGATTTCGTGATTAGTAAAATTTTGACATGAGGTCATGCCAGGAAAATTCCCGGGGGGGGTTTAATGTTAACGGGGGGGTTAACATCTTCAGGGGGTTTAATGTACTCAGGAGGTTATCTGGTCATACCAGGAAATCCGGGAGGGGGTTAATTGTTACCGGGGGTTAATGGAAACACCCCATGCCCCCTTTTGGGGTGTGGCCCAAATTCGGGGATAAGCGGAATTCGGAATAGTATGGATACCTATTTTTTTGAATTTTCCAGTTTTTTATCAAAGTTTTTACTCTAAGGCCATGTTGTGGCTTAAACCGTTAGTGATACGAGAAAAAGTGATCTGGACCTTTCTTGTCGGAAATTTAATTTTATCTTTCGATTTTGTCATCATATTTTAGCTGCGAGCTATGGTTTAGCCAGGACTGGAGCTTGGAGTAAAAGTCTGCACTGGTCAGCAATCTTGAATTGTTTAGTATAAAACATAATAAAAACCGACATTAAGGCAGTATTTTAAGTTGAACAGTTGGTTTAATACCATCAGGAGATTATTTCTAGGCAAGCCAGGTGAAATTCCCTGGGGGGAGGGGGTTAATGTTACCGCGGGGTTGGGGGGTTAACACATCAGGGGCGTCTTCATTTACTCAGGAGCTCACTTACTCAGCAGCTTACTCAGCTTCGATGGTTGAGCTCAGATTTTCGAGCTACAAGCTCTGGTATACGAGGTACAGAGCGTGATAGGAAAGTCTGCACCGGTCAACTATTGCACATTGTTGAGTGTTCTATATAATAAAAACCTACCCTAAGTCAATATTTTTAAGTTGTTTAGAGGGTTTAATTTGCTCATGAGTTCATATAGTCATGCCAGGAAATTCCAGGGGGGGTTACCCATTACCGGGGTTAGGTCACCAGGGGGTTAAAATTTACTCAGGAGGTTATCTGGTCATACATGGAAATTCCAGGGGGGTTAATGTTACCGAGGGTTAAAGACTTCTCGGGAGTTTAATTTACTCAGAGAGGGTTATCTGGTCATAACAGGAAATTCCCGGGGGGGAGTTAAGAGATTTGGTGATTGGTAATTAAAATTCGGACATGAGGTCATGCCTGGAAATTCCTCTGAGGGGGGTGTAATGTTACCAGGGGTTAAGAAGATCAGGGGGTTTAATTTACTCAGGAGGTTATCTGGTTATATTGGGAAATTCCGGTGTGGGGGGGTTAATGTTACAAGGGGTTAATGACACACGTGGGCCTATTTTAAAGGGTTGTTGTGTCAGTGAAACATAATTATAAATTTCACTCTACCCCCATTATATACATTTGACGCTTCGCTAACGCTCAGCCAATTCGCGATGTGCTCTAGTAGGGGTATACTAGTCAGTCGTTTACGTAGTAATACAAACTTAATCTGGAAACACTGTTTTGAATTGAACAAATTTTAGTCGGAAATAATCAAAAACCCCTAAAATTTACTAATTTACGACAAAGATTTTGCTATTAAGTGGCGTTATTCAGGCTTACGCAAGGATATACGACAAAAAGCTGTTTGGCCTTTTTTTATAGATCGCATGTATTTTCTGGTTATCAAAAATATAGATATTTTGGTACTACTAATGTATTAGCCGACTTTCGAGTCACGATAAACAAAAATTTTCTACGTAAAAAAAATTACAAATTATTTTCCTTGTAAAACAGATTTTTTGGCCTGACCATTTAGGATAGGGCCATAAAGTTACGACTCTTTTTTGTAGATCACGTCATTTACTAATAACTTATTATATGACATGTTTTGACCCACGACTAAACCGTTTAGCCGCTATCAAACCCGGAAGGTAATTTTTTAAGAGCGAAAATTTCCCTAATATATTTTCACTTAATAGCATTTTGCGGACAAACAAATGAGAGATAGAGTAAAAATGTTACTTAACCTTTTTTATAGATCACTTCATTTCCTATATCTAACCTTTGATTTATTTTGCCCTCAGGACCCAATGGTTTCGCCGCTTTTCGACCTCAAAAATCATACTTTTCACGTATTATTACAAATGAATTGCACATAATCAAGTTTTTTCGGCCGAACCAATGGAGATAGGGGCAAAAAAGTCACTTAGACCTTTTCTGTAGATCGCGCAATTTGCTAATTTGATAGGTCAATCAGATTTGAGCTACGACCAACGGTTCGGCCGCTATCGGGCTCGAAACATTATTTTTAGAGAAAAAACATCTCTGGAATGTCAAATATTAGAGCGTTTTATCGATTAACCATGGAAGATACGCGCAAAAAGTCACTGGACCTTTTTTTGTTAGTTCACTTCATTCCTGACCATGAATTTTTCGTCAGATCCGAAGCTAGCTCTAACGGTTCGCCCGCTATCGGAGCTTACAAAAAATGTCTGCACGAGTGCAAGAATAGCGCTAATTTTAGGGGAATTTTTTTGAGGGGTTTAAAAGTTAAAAAAGTCCGGTTTTCAGACTTTTCCTCCGGGTTCATATTGTGAAAGGTACCTGCGTGCCAATTTCCACGTTTCCAGACAACTTCTAGAAGTATGTTAGAATTGTGTATCTATATATCAGTGAGTCGGTCAGTCAGTTTCACATGCGGCTGTTTATGTATATTAGACTCGCCTTCGGCTCGCTGTGGGCTACGCCACCCAGGCCACCATGATGTACGCTTGCAAATTCGGGGATAAGTGAGATTTGGTAATTGGTTTAAAATTTGGACATGGAGGTCATGCCACGAACATTCCCCGGGGGGAGGGGGTTTAATGTTACCAGGGGTTAAGACATCGGGGGGTTTATTTTACTCAGGAGGTTAGGAGGTTATCTGGTCATACCAGTAAATTCCCGGGGGCCGAGGGGGGTTAAGAGAATTGGTGATTGGTAAATCTGATGTGCGCTTGCAAATTCGGGGGTTACGTATGCGATTTGGTGTTTGGTAAAATTCGGACATGAGGTTATGCCAGGAAATTCCCTGGGGGGGTTTATGTTACATGGGGTTAAGAAAATCAGGGGGTTTTAATTTACTCAGAATTGTATCTGGTTATACCAGGAAATTCCCGGAGGGGGGTTAAAGAGATTTTGGTGATTGGTTAAATTCAGGACATGAGGTCATGTCAGGAAATTCCAAGGGGGGCGAGGGTGGTTTTACGATTACCGGGGGTTAAGGCATCAGGAGGTTTAATTTACTCAGGAGAATATCTGGTCCAGACCAGAAAATTACGGGGTTTTTTTAATGTTACGGGGGGTTAATGATACACGTTGGGCCTCTTGTAGAGTGTGTTGTGTTCTGTGAACTTAATTTTATTTCACTCTGTCCTTATCTTCTTTTGACGCTTCACTGAACGCTCAGCCACTTCGCAAATGTGGGCTAGAAGATGTATACTATTCAATTGTTTATATAGTAATACAAACTCAATCAGGAACCGGGATGAATTGCACAACATTTTTGGTCTTTAATCAGATTATTAAGTTGATTCAGGGGTTTTTCATTTACTCAGGAGTAATTCCAGGGAGGGGGGTTAGTGCCCTTGGGGCTTATCAGAATACATGGTTTTCTGTACTGGGGAAAAAAATTGTCTAGTTAATCAGAAATTTAGTTTTTATGTTGCAACCCTTGGTTCGACCGCTACCGACTCCAGGAAAAAACAGAAATCTTGTGTACAAATTACTAATTATTTGCATTATAAATGCGTTTTGCAGCCAAAATGTGACGCGATAGGGGCTAAAAGTCAATGATGCCTTTTTGTAGATCACGTGATTGTGTCCACATTTCCTAATACCATTAATACATTCTATTTTGGGCTACGATCAACGGTCTTGCCGCAATCGTGCCCGGAGTCTAAAATTTCACGTGGGAATATTACACAAATTTTGCGCATAATCACATTTTTTTGCGACTGATACTAATAGATATAGGCCAAAAAGTCACTGGGGACATTTTTTGTAGATCAAGTAATTTTATAAATGGCAACTTTTGTTTTGTTTTGAGGTATGGGCCAACCGTTTGGCGGTTATCGCGGCCGGAAATTCTAATTTATTTTGCACCGTGAAAATTACATAAATTTTGCACATAATCCGCGTTTATTGCGGTCATAACCGATGGAGATACGGCAAAAAAGTTACTAGGACCATTTCTGTAAAGAGATCACGTAATTTGCTAATTTGGAGTGGGTAAATCAGATTTGAGCTACGACCTACCGTTCGGCCGCTATCGGGCTCGAAACTTTATTTTAAGCGATAAAAATCTCTGGAATGTCAAATGTTCGAGCGTTTTGTCGCTTAATCATGGATAGTATAGAGCAAAAAGTCACTAGACCTTTTTTGTAGTTCACTTCATTCCTGACCCTGAATTTTTCGTCAGATCCGAGCTAGCTCTACTAACGGTTCGCCGGCTATCGGTCTTACAAAAAAAAGGCCTGCAGGGGTTAAAAATGCCCGATTTTTCATAGAATTTTTTTGAGGGGGGTTTAAAAGTATAAATTTCCCTGGTTTTCAGACTTTTCCCGGGGGTTTCAAGGTAAAAGGTAACCTGCGTGCAAGAAATTCAAGTTTCTAGCACTTCTTAGAACTATGTTTAGAATTAGTATGATCTGACAGTGAGTGAGTGAGGTTCAGTCAGTTTCACATGGCGGCTGAATATATTATAGGGGACTCGCCTTCGGCTCGCTGGGGGCTACGCCCCAGGGCCCCCATTTGGGGTGTTGGCTAAAATTCGGGGATTAAGCGTAGTTCGGTGATTGGTTAAATTCCGGACGTGAAGTTTTCAAAATTTTATGTATCCGTTCTCGAGAATCTTACGGGTCGTATAACGATTCGCTAACGCTCAGACCAAAGATGTGTGGTGTATAATATTAATCAATTGATGTGTATAGAAAGAGTTAAGGTTATGTGTTCGTGAAATTTGTGGAGACAAGAAGAATTTGGTTTTATCCAAAGTCAGAGGACGTATGTATACCATAGTTTAATTTTCCGGATTTACCCAAACTTTTGATTTTGATGGGCGTTTTTGAGGCCTAACCGTTAGAGATACGTGAAAAAGTGACTGGACCTTTCTTGTCGGAAATTTAATTCTGTCTTTCGAATTGGTGCCCTCAGATTGGATCTACGACCTATGGTTTAGCCAGGAATGAGCTCGGGAGAAAAGTCTGCACGGGTCAGCTATCTTGAATTGTTTAGTATAAAACATAATAAAAACCGACCTCAAGGCAGTATTTTATGTCGCACAGGGGGTTTAATATCACCAGGAGACTATCTAGTCAAGGCGAGAAATTCCCTGGGTGGAGTGAATTTAATGTTAAGGAGGTTAAGGACAAGACGGGGGTGTTTAATTTCGTCAGGGATATTGTCTGGTCATATGAACAAATTCCCAGGGGGGGTTTAACGTTACCGGGGGATAAGTCTCCAGGGGGGTTATCTTGGTCATACCCGGATCTTCCCAGGGGGGGGTTTTTTAAGAGATTTTGGTGACTGGTAAAATTCGGACATGAGGTCATGGACAGGGAATTAATGGGGGGGTTTAATGTTACCAGGGGGGTTAACAAATCAGGGGGTTGAATGTGCTCCTGGAGGTTATCAGGATTGAAATAAAACTACAAAAAAGGTTCCAGTGACTTTTTGCTCTATCTTCCATGGTTTTAAGCGACAAAACGCTCGAACCATTGAACATTCCAGAGATTTTTCCGCTTAAAATAAAGGTTTCGAGCCGATAGCGGCCGAACGGTAGGTATATCTGGTCATACTAGGAAATTCCCTCCGGGAGGGGGGGAAGTGGCTACTGGGGGTTAATGACACACTTGTGCCTATTTTAGGGGGGGGTGTGGTATGTCTGGTGAAACAAAATAAAAATTTGTTCTGTCCCTATCTACTATTGTCGCATAGCTAAACGACTCTGGCCTACATTATTTATGTGGGGTTGTATTCACTCGTTTAAGCTAGCAAAGACTGAATCCTGATTGAATAATACCAAATATTAGCCACATATAATATATATTTAAAACTCCAAAAATTTCCAATTCACGAACAAATATTTTGCTATTTATCGCGTTTTGTCAGGCTTATTAAAGTACATACAGCAAAAAGTTACTAGACTTCTTTTGTAGAACACGTCGTTTACTTAAAAACTTATTAGAGTCGGCATTTTTTGAGCTACGACCAACCGTTTAGCCGCTATCAAGCCCGGAATGTAAATTTGTAGGCGAAAATTTCCAAAATATTTTCACTTAATCGCGTTTTGCGGTCAAAAAACTGATGGAGATTATAGTAAATGTCACTCAACCCTTTTTGTAGATCATATTATTTCCTAAATCTAACCTTTGTTTTATTTTGACTTCCCGACCAATGGTTTTGCCGCTATCGACACCAAAAACAAAATGTTCAACCTAAATATTACAAATAAATTGCACATAAACCACGTTTTTTCGGCCAAACCAATGCTGATAGGGCAAAAAGGTACACTGGACCTTCTTCTGTAGATCACATAATTTGCCTAATTTGATGGGTCAATTCAGATTTGAGCTACAACCTACCGTTCGGCCGCTATCGGGCTCCCGAAACTTTATTTTAAGCGAAAAAAATCTCTGGAAGGTCAATTGTTCGAGCGTTTTGTCGCTTAACCATGGAAGATAGAGCAAAAAAGTCACTGGACCTTTTTTGTAGTTCATTTCATTCCTGGATTATGAATTTTTCGTCAGATCCGAGCCTAGCTCCAACGGTTCGCCCGCTATCGGGCGTACAAACAAAAAGGCCTGCAGGGGTGAAAAATGCATGAATTTTCTAGAATTTTTTTTGGAGGGGGTTTAGAAGTAAAAATGGTCCGGGTGGTCAGGACTTTTCCTCCGAGTCCTATTGTGAAAGGTACACTGCGTGCCAAATTTCAAGTTTCCAGCACTTCTAGAAGTATGTTAGAATTTGTATCTATATGTCAGTCAGTGATGTGAGTGAGTCAGTTACACATGCGGCTGTATATATTATAGGGACTCGCCTTCGGCTCGCTGGGGGCTACGCCCAAACTAAGGGATAAATTTATACTCATACTAGTGCTAATTGTACTAATCCCTTAATGTTGTAAATATTTAATACATTTTTTAGATGAAAACTGAGGGATATAGGCCAACAGAGAGGTTAAGCGTACATCAAAATACTTATTTTACCACATATTAACTGTTTATTTGTCTAAGCAAAAAGTATTGTTAGCTGTCAGGGGCTGATGCAGCACGTCTTGCTGGTTGGAGGCGTTCGCGATGAAACGGTGTGACGACAGTTACCTTGTAGGTACTATGTAGAGCGAATGTTTCTGTTCGTTGTTTGTTGTCAGCACTGAAACTGAAATCGAATTACATAAAGCCAAAATATCGAACTTTTTTAAGTAATTTATTTCAAAAGGTATTAGCGGAGAAAGGTCGATTCTTCCTCGCACTTAAAACGAAACCTTCCAATAAACCTCGAAAAGATGTGTTAAATACATACTCGCTTACGTTCTCGTAACAAATAACAGGTTATATAGTCATTTTATATCGGAGGTAAGAGTCAGTAAATTCAGGATTTGCGTATGCATCAAATCGGCATTCAGAAGGGTAGGGAAATATAAAACAATTAGTTATAGCTACATTCAGTATAATAGTAATACAGTATTTTCCAGAATACATGGGTAATGCAAATACTCAATATTTTAAGAGAAGTATAATAATTGAAAGAGTCTTTCTTCCACACTTGTATAATTTTATCTCCATATTTAAATGGACAAGAAATAGTCATCAAAATGTTTCCATCAGTAACAAATAATATCTCCTAAAACTAACCAAAAACAAGTTTTATTTAGTATAATGGATTGCAAAAAGAAAGAATATTTCATACTATAAATCTAAGTTCTGAAGATGACACATCATTTAGTTTTAAAACAGTACTAATCAATATTTTTAATGTTTCCTCTTTGATGGAATTAAAATGAATTCAACAAATCCTTATTCCTTCCTCAAAGTTCCACCATTATATTTATATAATAAAATATTGTTATCTGTTTATACAATATAATCTTTACCCTGAGTATTGTCCACACACACAGACCACAATTTTTTTACGATCCAAGGAGATATTTTCTTCGATAATCTCACTTTAAATACAAACGTTCTAATAGGTAAGCTCACATGAAAGTAATCAAATTAGGTTTATTCTAATGTTCTGCTTTACAAACGAAAACTTACTCAAATTATTTGCAAATAAAAATTTTTTTATAATGTTTTAATATTTATTGGTTTTTTGCGGTTTAATTATTTTTTTGACAGTTGCTATTATTAAGTGAAAAATTGTATTTAATTTGTCATCCAAAACCTGGGAAATCTAGTGACAAATTATAAAAAGAAATACTAGTGGGCTGCTTCTCCGGCTAGGCTGCAGTACTACTGCAGGGGACGGTTTACGTTTTTCCACTGCCACTTCTGGCATAAATGTCTCAGGCGGTATTTTTTGTGTGTTTTATGTAAGTATTCAACTTTGGCACTATATAAAGTTATTGGAAATACTCCCTAGAGTTTTAAAATAATCCAACTTTAATTGGCTCTGAACGTTAGCAAAGCTACCGTATCACTCAAAAACTAACTAACTCGTTTAGGCTTTAATTTCCGCATGAAGCTTCTTTTATATATGTATAACACTGAGCTTTGAGAATGGTACATGTCACTCCATGGGACTAGGCAAAGCATTTAACAAATATTTTTACATTTGTCTTATGGTTAGCCATATTGATAACACTCAGTATACGGTTATTTATTGAAACTTGTACCCCACCTTACTAAAACAATTCTCTCATAGTTTTATTTGCAGTGTACATTATTACTATCAGATGTCGCAATTCATATAATATATAACTCCCAACTCATTAGATTAACAAATTTTCTCTTGTTCCATTACGGGGGATAATATATTTATTTTGCCAAATGATTTTTGTCTTGAAATAATTAATAAAAAGAGGTTTAAACTTTAAATTTTGCGTTAAAATCACAGAATAGCCTGTTACGCGATACAGGAGTGTGGCAAGATAATATTTTCACATTTATAGGGAAAATTGCGATATTACTCTTTTTCAACGATATATAAATATTTTGGAGACCATATTTAGTATGTTTGACATTGTGGACTTACGAAAAGTATAAATTATAACATCAATTATCGACCCCTTTCGTTTTAGTTACTGGCTGAAAAATGGTTTTTAAGATGACCTTTACTCAAATGCTGTCAATGAGTTTATGCTGTAACTTGCGGTTAAAGTTAAAACTGGTAAAAAATACGTTTTAAAATACATAATTTAGTACTACATTTGAACCTAAATAAAAAGATTTTTAATATTCTTACAAATTTAAATTAAATATTCTAAAATAAACTAGAATCACTATTAAATACGGATACACTCATCAGAATGAACATTATTTACAATTATTTACATTTATGGTTGAAGCATAGCTTATTGCTCATTTTATAATAAACATTTATTTTCTTTCATCACTTATCTAGTTCTCTTTCTATTACCATTCCTTTCTTTCTTTCTCTTCTTATCAGACTCACTAGCCCCATTTAATGTACACAAAAAAAGCTCACCACATAAAATGACGCATCTATTTCGTTCCAGAAATGTTGACTTAAAAACATATATTCAATTAAAAAAGTTATATTACATTCACTTGTAGGATATATATACTTTCAAGTAGGAAAATAGTACAGCAATACTAACACAAATGGAAGTGATTCAACTTTTTAAAAATAATTTGATAGTAAAAATTTAGAAATTTAGGAAATTTAAAACATTTATATATTTTATATATAATTTTAAAATGTGATTGATAATCATTGTATATAAACGCAATGCAGTACAAAATTTAAAATATAATTTTGTATTGGTTTATATTATATATGAAAAACTTCTCATTATCCTACGTGACCGTTATTTGGAGTTTATTAACGTTAATAACAAACGGACTGCATGATCTCCATTCAATTGTTTTGTTTTCCTTTAGTTAAAAGTTTTTTTCTGAGGGAGCGATCCGATCATAGCAAACTATCGGCTGTTAGGTGTTTAAGGGCCGCCCATTTACTCTGTATTTATTCCATCCGTTAAAAACTTAAACCGACCTCAATAACTTTGAAGTAACCCTTACCCTTGGGGATAAGTGTACTTTGTAATAGCATTCTGGAAATATCGTGAAAACATTTCCCCTTCTTTTCCAAAATCATATATTAATTCCTGCTAGAATGTACGATATAAATCTTTTGATTTCATAGCCGTTGAAGTAAAATATTTTACTAATTAACAAAAGTAAAAATTTTCTTGTTAACTAAATCTTGTTAGTAAAAATTTAGTTTATACGTTGTAAATATTTTATTTCAGGGGCTATGCATCAAAAGAATTTATAACACACACACACACCGCCACGCACGCACGCACGCACGCACGCACGCACGCACGCCACACACCACACCACACACACACACACACACACACACCTCACACAACTAAAAGTTAAATGATATAAGTAAAGGCTTCATTTTTTTCAAATAGTCAAAAGCAATGACTATGTATGTGTATAAATCTAGAATAAAAATTTATATGAGGTGTAATTTGTGGTGTGTGTGTTCGCTGTGGTGGATTTATATGTATATATATGCAGATATAGGAGGAACAATTTAGTCAAACTTTTACTTATAACTAGGAACTATAGAGAACTAAGGAGCAATCATAAAGAAATAAAAGTTGATGAAAAACTTCTTTGAGTGACAAGAAAATTATATTATTTTCTACGTGTAAAACAATTAAATAATATTTCTACACATTTGCAGTAGAGTAGTTAAAAATTAATGCTCTACTTAGTTTAGTATAATTGTATTGAACATATTTTAATACTATAACTGTTAATGTATAAAAATATAATAGTTTCATGAATACCAATTAAAATGAAACAAAAAATTGAATTGGTACAAATTATTGGTGTGTTGGGGGGGGGGGGGGGGGGGGAGGAATCGCAGCACAGGAATAGATTTTGTAAATTGGTTGTGCTTTTTTTTAAACGCCCAAAAAGTAAAAAAAGAACTATTTAATTGGGTACATTGTGCAAACAAAAAGGCCAAAGTTTTTAATGTCTAGAGAATTTATTTAATTTTTATTACATATACGGTTAACACCATTTTACAATATACAGTAATTTTACTTGCAGCCAAACATCAAGATGAACAACAAATATATTCAGTATAAAAGAATAATTTATGATATTAAATACGGTAACCTGTAACATAACATGCAAAGTTTGAATCAATAGTATAACAAATTTCAAAAGATAAATATATATATATGTATGAGAAACTTAACATATTCTGTTTCAACTTCCAACGGTCAAGGATCAAATATACAACAATATTCAAAATATAAGTTCTACAAAGACGGCTAAAATCCAAAACTCAGATTACAAAGGGTCAAGCCAAACATGCCAAATCACTTAACCCAAACTACTACTTACAAGCTATGGGTCATGCCAAAAGCATGCAAACTGGGGACTTTATATATATATATATATATATATATATATATATTTTATATTATATATAATCTTACACATAAATAGAAAAAAATGAACCAATATAATTTATAATAATGACTTTTGCAAAAGCCATAGCAATCGATAAATATACATTGGCTTGTAACAAAAATATTTGACAATGATCATAACAAGAGGTAAAAGAATGTAATTACAACGAATTAATTAACACACAAAAGCTACAACATACACCAAATGCATATCAGCCTCAACAAAAAACTTAATTCCATTTTATAATGAGGACAGAAAAAGTAAACAGATACATGCTATCATGATAATAATTACAAGATAATACAACAAAAATGTAGGTGAGCGAAAATATGTACAAAAAAATTCAACAAACGTTGGTTTGTTGAATTTTTTTGTACAATTACTACATAAATAAATACAACATGCATAAGTTACTGCAGCAGGGACATGCCAGCTCACATACTGCACTGAGTTTCCTGAGTTTTTCTCCTAAAAGCATCATCAGACATAGCGAAAAAATCAAAGTCAACAGTGAAGGCTGTTTCCCAGACGGTGGAGACGTGGTATTGTGCTGAAGAAAGAATATTGGGTTGGACAGAATCTTCTTTCAAAAAGTTGTCTGAGTTCTAAGAGACTGGTGGGCACGAATGTCGATTCTCCCAAGCAGATCGAGTTGAGTCCACAGTGGCTGAGGAGGATACCCCTTTAGGAGCATTAGATCAAGGACTTTACGTCTGAAATCCAAGGAT
>NW_025786161.1:0-12138 GCF_021130785.1 Homalodisca vitripennis | reverse complement strand
AATGAATAGATTTAAGTTAGTTATTACGTAAATGGTTAAAAATGAATGCTTTCTACTCTGTTGACGAAATATTTTAACATGTGATTATTAATACCCTGATTTTTAAATTATTTTAATTTATAATTTTTATTTACTATTAGTACTTAGTTTTGTAAGTGTCCATATTTATTTATTAAGTTTTTAGTTATGAATTTTAGTTAATTATTTATTTAATGCTTTTAAATATACTATTGTTTTAAGGTGAACGGTTAAATATTGCTGATCTGACTTTGTCTATTGCATGTAAATTGCTTAATGACAATAAAATATCTTGAATCTTGTCATTCCTTTAAAAGTCACATTTTAAAGATAACCAATGATGTAAATACAACCAAATAAATACCTTTGGAGTTAATGTTAAATATAGTAGTTTTTCATAATTGAGTGTTTTAAATGAACTCTTTAATTTGTTTAATGAATGATCGGCAATAACAAAAATCAGTGAAATATGTATAAATCATACCTTTAAAATAAAACATCATGCATAAAATTAACATAAAAAATAAGGATGTAAAATGGTTTAAGTTTTAGCAATTGTCTTAACCCTTTCCGGGCCAGGCAGCAATATATTGCCGCCACAGATCGTGTCTGAAAAGTACCAGGCGGCAATATATTGCCGCCTTGATATTCGTTGTTTTACTTAAATAAATACTACGTCAAATGATTAAAGTGTTTATGTTTTTTTATTCCCCTGGTATATTTGTAGATAATTAATATTGAATATCATTTTTTATTTTGGAGGTCTATGCAATTTTTTATTTCGTAATTGTCACGTGACATTATCAGCTGACTCGATCCTATTGTTTGTTAATTCTTTATGTTTTAGTGTAATCGTACTATTGTATGCTGGATTCTCCTTTATTATTTTATTTTGTTGTTGTAAAATATTAGTAGTGTTAGTAGTTACGTGCTTAGCTATTGTGTGTAGTAGTTACAATGACTGACAATTTGCGATCTCATGGGAATAAAAATTGTGTAAATATTTCTTTGGTAAATAGTTGTTTTTAACTGTATTGAAACTGTTTATGGATCCTACAATCATCTGTTTTACCGGTACATCCATAATGTGAATATTTATTTTAAGTTTCTTGCAGTGTAAGAGTCAGTTGCTGTATCACTTGTTGCGAAGTACAATTATGCGTATTTATACAAAATGTGTCATAAAAAATTTATTTATGAGAGAAATAACACAAAATTTTGTATGGTTGTTCCTTTCTAAAATGTACAATATAATAAAATAGCTTCCCAACGGTAAAATTATTTTTCCTTTTTTAGTTTTATTTACAAAAAAATATAAAATTTTTTATGTAATCTATTAAAACGCTATTTTTTTGTAATTTTAAATTACTTAAAAACTACATCTATATATTTCTTGTTGATAGTATATATCTATACGAGTAATTTGGTGCAACTTTTAGGTCATTCTCTAATTGTTTATGAATAGTTATAAATTTTAATCTTAGAGACTGCAAAATCGCCAATTTTAGCCTGGCACTTTTTGACTAGTCACAGGGGATATGATATGTGAAAAAATTTTGCAACATCTCATATTTGGTCCTGGCCCTGAAAGGGTTAAGGATAAAATAAACCAAGATAACCACCAATACCAGAAAACAATATGACAACAATTTTTCAATTTTCATCATAAATACAATCAGAAAAGGTAAAAATTTTTGCATAGTAGACCCTTTTATATAAAAACCTTTTTTTAAGGAATACAATTTCTAAATCAACTGATTAGTTAACATCAAAGAAATAAACTGTTAACAGTGCATCATGAAAAAGTTAAAGATATTCTTAATTATCAAAACTTTGTACAATGTTGATTGATTTTTACGATGAAGTATTTATGTGTTAAATTGGTAATATTACATGAAAAATTGTGTTTTGTATTTTTTATACATACACGTTTCTGGAACATATTGTATGTCTTACAAATATTTATGATTCTAATATAACATTGACTTCATAATTTTGTTTTTAAATAAAAATATAAATTAGTATTTATAAAACCAGTAATACAAGGGTTGTAACATTAAAGTTAAGTAAAAAATTCCCTTCCATCATATTACTAAAATTACAAGAAAACAATGTTTTGGCACCAGTTAAAGTCACAGTTGTGTTTTTAAACATTGCAGGTATTGTGAGTCGGGTTTTCCCAGCGGATCAGCTGATTGCTGAGGCAGTCAAGGTCCGCAGAGAAGATCTGCAGTCACTCACCCCTCATAGTCCAGCTGTGCAAGGATTTCCGTCAATAGAGGTATATCCAGTTTTGCAAATCACCAACTGTTGTAGATAAAATTGTATTCAGCATGCAGTGCAACACATTTTAGAAAGCAGTTTCTTTATAGTCACAATGTATAAGTTTTATAATTTATAACATCCATCAGCACAATACAAACATCAATGGAACATTTTCATTTCATGTTATTCATTTTCAATCTTATTAATATCTCAATCATTTTCTGATTTTAATACTTTCAGTTTTAGCATAGTACATATACTAGTTATATACTAGGTGTTGTGATATGCAGTAATCTATTATGGATTATTGTCCTAAATAATATAGGTTACTTTGCAGGAAGTTGTCCTTAGTTGTAAACATACTCATGAAAAATATCAACAAATAAAACTATTTGTAAGGCTTCCAAATTGAAAATGGTAAAGAGATAACTAGTGGAGATATGACTTGAACCTTCTGGCAGAGTGCGTCTGTGGTGATCTATACAGATCCTCATGTTAACCACTATGACATGTTTCTATTAGTGGTTTTGTTGTATTGAAAATTAACTTTGATAATTTTGTGACATATTCAGTTGCTTTTGCATTTCATAGTTATTTTTATTTTTAATAGGTGAAACAAGCCTCTTTTATGAATGCCTGGGTTGAGACAGTTATGTGGGTGATTAAGGCAGCTCTTTGTGTTGCACATCAGCAATGTATTTAGGAACTGGCTCATATAAATTCATGCTCCATCGATTAATTTTATCATACAGCATTGTTTTTTATATTTATTTTTGGTTAATTAAAAAATTTGATCCAAATATGCTTAATTTGCAGTACATTCTGATTACGTGTACTGTATAGCATTTTAAATACATTTTTGTCTTCTGTTAGGCTTTTGTTTAGTTAAAAATGTTGATTAGTCTTCTTTTAAGATTGCAAAATTATTAATATTGATCGATATATTTTTTTTAAGTTCAATCTTAGCTGAAAAACAATAAAATTTACTTTTTATCTATGTCTATTTTCTTTTTTCAGCTTTTGAAACTACTCTTCAGGAGGGATTGCGTTATGAAAAGAAGCTTTTTTTTTTTTCTATGCAACATTCTCCACTGTAAGTATATCAGATAGTTTAAAACTTACATGGTGTGTCAAAACGTAATGGGAATGTTTAAGTTTCACGGGTTTGTAGTCTGATTGTCAATATTTTGTTATTATGTTGGTAATCATGCTCCTGAATTATAATAACATTTCCAGCTGTATTCATTGTTTAGTTATTAAGTGGTAGCTGCTAAGATTAGACATGTTTTATGAACTCAGCTATTGTCATTTGATAAAAATTGAATCAAAGAATTTATATCAGTGTGGAAAATGTGAACAAAGGCCTATGTTGAGTCTTCTATGATTAAAACAAGGGTTTATTAGTAGAATAAACATTTGGAAAGATGGCCATAAAGACGTTGAAGATGATGAACGCTCCAGACACCCCAGCACATAAACAATCTCTGAAAATGTGAAAAAAGTGGAAGAAATGGTTATGAACGATCCGATACCCAACTATAACTGCAAGTTCAAGGCTTTTGCAACTTGACAATGTACCTGTTCACACTGCATTGCTTGTTCATAAATTTTTGTCAAAAAATAGTATGATGCCCCAGCCTCCACATTCTCCAGACATGGCTCTGTATAACTTTTTTATTTCCTATAATAAAGAGAACTTAAAAGGGTCGTCGTTTTTACAAGCTTAGAGATGACATAAAAAACACGTCTCTGAAAGAGCTCAAGGCTATATTAAAGATTGAGCTTGAGAAGTGTTTTGAGGATTGGAAGAAATGCTGGCACAAGTGCATGATATATAATAATTTATATTTTGAAGGTTTTTAAAAAAACGAAAATTTCCATTACTTTTTGAACATACCTAGTATAGTTTAGATTTTAAGGGAAGTAACACTGTTTTGGCCAAACATTGTGAAGGCACCCAGTGGGGAGCCTGACATAACTGAGCCCCTGTAAATGTCTGTGTTCCTATTTTACCAATGCTCTCTGCTTTATCCTGCCACCTTCTGGCTTAATTACAATTTGAGCTGTATCCAGGTCTCAAAATTTGCAGAAGGGAAAAACACAGATGAACATGATTTGTTTCCAAATACTTAATGTTTAATAAAAAAATAACCAAGTAAGTCATTTTTAAGCATAATTCAAAATATAAAATTGAATTAGATAAAATTCTGTAGAAGTTTGAAAACGTTTTAAAAGCCAACGTATTTAAAATAAAAACAATTAAAAAAAAGATATTGTAAGAATTTTTATTTTGGTACATTCCCAGGTCCATATTACATTTAAAGGACTGATAATTTGGAGATGAGTAGCTACAACTATTGATATTTGCTGCTTCAAAAGAAGGATACAAATTATTTGATGTAAAAAATTTGGACCAATGCAGGCCTATGTTTATAGATAATAGAGATCGTACAATTATGTGATGAGTCTTTGTGTTCTAGGACATCTTCTGTGCCTAATGGAGCATAATGGACATGTTTTATAACAGATTTAAGAGAAAGTAGTCAATTAATGTCAGAAAAGGGGTTATAATTTGGTTTGTCAAAATTTGGTTTTGTAAACTGTACAAGTTCAAATATAAAAAAAACAAGAAAGATATTTAGTGGGATTTTAAAATAGTTAAAGTGTGCAATTGCAGTTTTATGTGTATTATAATTATAGAAATGTATTGATCTTATTATTAACTAGCTTATGGATTTATCACAATTAAATTGAAGTGGTAACCACCCGTTAGCAGTTATATTCATATTGTTAGTAGCCCAGACCAATGATTTTGTGAGTATGCAAAGTGTCTTGTTAATTGTAGGATGTATTTTAGAATTCATGTTCCTATCATTTATTTGTTTCCAGAATGACCAGAAAGAAGGAATGAAAGCATTCACTGAAAAAGCGATCACCGAACTTTAGCAACAGTTAAATAATGGTAAAAAGAGTAAATAAGTAAAATAAACAGAAATCAAAATTTATTAATTTTCATTTTCATAATAAGTGTTAAAATTCATTCAGAAATATAGTTTACGTTAAATTAATATATTCTTAAAGAAAATAAATTGGTCCATTAAATTCATCTATGATAATATTTGTTTCAGATAATCAAAACTGGAAGACTGATACTGACCACACCAGCATGCACATTTATAAAAGATTAATTATATAATAGTTTTTTATTATGAATCATATGCATATTTTTACAATGTATTTGTTTATCTTGTTGAATAATTTTGTGGAATATATCTATAGTTTTTACATGACTCAAAGTTGTTATTTTTCCTTTTAGAATAATATACAAATCTTTTTTTATCTATTTTACTTTTATTTGAAGGTACCACATAAATATAATTCTTTGCTTTAAGTTTTTGTATTGAATGATGGATGTTTTTGGAAGGATAATTTCAAACATTTGCCATACTTATATGTAGCAATGTGTTTTTTGGCAAAATGCAATTTTAATGTTAAAAAGTCAGTTTTATTTTTGTACACTGAAAAGAAGATAATTTTGTAAAGCTACAGGAAAAGTTTACTGAAAATTCAAGAGAGCAAAATGGTCTTAAAATACCTTTCTAATTGATTTTAATTTTATAAAGAATGATTTGTAAAGTCAATATATATATATATAATATATATATATATATATATATATATAATATATATATATATATATATATATATATGAATGTAACACAAAGAAATTTGTAAAATTAAAAGTTTTTGTCCCCATCTTGTTTAAAATGGTGTGTTTGGATTTATTTTTATTAGAGACAAAATTATCTTAGATTTCTACAGCTATTCTATACAACAGGCAGGCCATTACAATCCAAATAAAATGATAAAAGAAATTGTGTGTATTGAAAATAGATATATTCAAGTAAAATAAATTATACCAGTAAACACACTAACAGCAAAAGCAACAAACATACTTTGCTATATTTGGAAGCTACATTCTCTTGTATTATAGCTGCCTGAGGGAGGTAGAAAGAACTCAAGAGAACCTACAGCAAATTCTGTCTCCAGGATGAAAAAAACAGTACAGTACAGTTCTAAAGTGTTTAGAAACTAGAGACACCTGCTGTAAAACCTTAAATGACTTAAGAATCATGATGTTAATGTTCCTCTTTATCTGAGAAATATCGTACTTTTGTTAATTAAAAGTGCATTTATTGAACTAGAGCTACAATCTTCTACCAGCGCTTCTGCCACTGTTTAAAATATTTCTGAAAGGCATCTTTTGGAATGTTGTTAAGCTCAGCTATTGTATTCTGTTTAATGTCTTCTCTTTCTTGAAATTGAGTTCCTTTCGGGGGCATTTTCAGCTTAGAAAATAGCCAGAAGTCGGGGGGAGTACGGAGCTTGGCGAACCAGAGGTGTGTTGTTTTTAGCGATAAAACTCTGAATTAGATGTGCAGAATGGGTAGGTGCATTGTCGTGATGGATCTGCCAAGATTTTGTTGCCACACAGCATCACAGCAGCACACAGCACGTAGGTGATGAAGAACCTCAAGGCAGTATTCTTTTGTGATGGTTTTGGCCGTGTGGTGCGTACTCATTATGCACCACTCCACTGGTGAAGAAGACTGTCAACATGAGCTGGATTTGGCAGTGAACTTGCTGTACTTGTTTTGGTCTTGGAGATGTTGTATGTTTCCACATGGTTGCATCTTGGTTTCCGGGTCGTATCCATAAATCCAGGATTCATCACCAGTAATCACTCTATTCAGGAAGTTAGGGTTACTGTTTGCACTGTACAGCATACAATTTCAAAGCGAAGTTTTTTTTGCTCCAATGTCAGCAACTTTGGAACAAATTTTGTGGACACTTCTCATTTTCAAATCCTTGGTTAAAATCAAATGTGCTGACCCAATGCTTACTCCAATTTTTTTTTTATAGTTCCCGGACTGTAATACGACGGTTTACAGTGACTAATTTCGCATTTGATCAATAACAGTCTCATTCCGGCTGTGTCGATGGCCTGCCTGAACACAAATTCACTTTCCACTGTGTTACCATTTTTGACATCGAATTGTACAATAGACAATAGCTTTATTTTTGTATTCATTAAGAACAGAAAAATGGCGTCAAATATGATAAGACATATAGTCCAAATATTACTAATTCAGATAAAAGTTTGCTAACTACATTAACAATTAACATGTTTTAACTGACGCAGTTTAGGTAGCTATTTCTTTAAAACATGATAAAAGTTTTTATTACCAAAATAACAATTACAAAATACATATATAATTTACATAGTTACATTGGTTATATTCTTGAACTCTTCAACACTATATATTAACCTTCCAACAAGCCACTTAATAAGTCTTTTCATCCAGAAACCTGCGGAGTGCTGGTTTTGAAGTTCTTCGGAAGCATATTATAAAGCTTTGCTCCAGCATAAGACGGCTTCCTCCTGGCAAAAAGAGCTGAGTGATGTAAGGGAAGACTGAACTGAAGTCATTGGCCCGCCTTGTGTTGTAATCATGGATGTCACCACTCCTCTCTGGACGCTGTGTATAGGCGTGTAGAAATCACTTCAGTAATGTACAGAGTTATCACTGTAGGAATTCCCAAGTTCTTGAAAGCCTCTTTGCAAGCTATCTCGAAAGTCTAGATCAGCCATGATTTGTATTGCACGCTTCTGTAAAACCAACACCCGCTGGAGATTCCCTGCAGATGATCCACCCCACAGTACTAATACCATAATGAATATCGGTCTCAAACAGAGCATGGTATGCGGTTTCTTGTTGCAGTAGGTGTAACCAATTGATTTTATCCTCTTTAGCACAAAGAGTGCTGAGGCTGAGTTTTTTGCATAAGCCGTCTATGTGGCAGTTCCAAGGTCAACCGGTCATCGATCACTTACCCCAAGGTGTTTTGTGGTTTGTACTCTTTCAAGGTTGGGTGGAGCATGAACTTCATCCTTATTTTTAACCAAAAGTAAGCCATTTTGTTTTTGATGCGTTGAAAATTAAAATCGTTCCTAAAGCAGTATTCCTGAGCCATATTTAACAGATGTTTATGGTGTTCATTTCTAGTCCTGGAACTGACTTGCTTGTTGCTTATTAAAACTGTGTCGTCTCTGCATAAGAGAGGGTAACAGTGGTTTCCCCAAGTAGTCAGGCAGGTCACCAGTAAAAAAGTACAAATAACACAGGTCCCAACACTGACCCCTGTGGAACCCCCCTCCTCATAGTCATTGGCTTAGATTTTTCAATTTTCAGTTTCCCTCAACAACTTTTTTTATTTCAACGATCTGCTTTCTTTCGTGCAAATAACTTTGAAACCACCTGAGTGGTGTTTTATACGACACCTAGGGAATTGATCTTGGACAGAAGCACTGCATGGTCAAGGCTATCAAAAGCCTTGCTCAGGTCCAAGAAAACACCAGCAGCCGTATTCCCATCTTCCAGGTTGTCCATAAGATGTTCAATTAGATCAATAAGGGCACTCGTAGTTGATCTTCCTGAGATGAAGCCATGTTGCCTCGGAGGTAGGAGGTTGTTTGTTTTCAAGGTATTGCAAGATACGTGACAGCACTACCTTTTCAATTATTTTTCGATATTGTTTGGAACTAAGGAAATGGGCCTGAAGTTCTTTAATTCCTTTCTACTTCCTTGCTTGTGTAAAGGATAGATTTTTGAAATTTTTAATTCTGTTGGGAAGGACACCTCGAGTCAGCGACTTGTTTGATAATATTGAACGAGAGGTTTGATTGATTTCACTTCTACAGAACTTCAGTACTTTAGAGCTTATCCCACCCCAATTTCCACTAGATGTTTTTGATTTGAGTGATGCAATTATTTTAAGTATTTCTTCTATTGTTGAAGGTTGATATTCGAATAAATGTTGTTTGCTGCATGGAATTTTGGATTTATGGGTGGCAGGGGCCCTTATTCGGGATGTTGTTGGACATCTCTGCAGCATTTAATGAAATGCTCATTAAAATATTCTGCAATTTTTCCCAGATCCTCAATGGTTTCATCTGCAAACCATTGGAGGAACCACTCTTTTATTCAAGTACTGCTTATTGCAGAACTCCCCCAAAAGCCTGTTGAATTTTGCGAATTGTTGCCACTTGCAAATCGCCCAAGCTTTCGGCAAATTTTAATGCAGAAGTGCAACTCAAGTTTTTTCTGTCATTTTATAACTTGATAAAACCTGTCAAGTACAACAGTAAGATCTACTCTCTTAGGCTGACTTGCTGGCGACTGAAGCTTTGTCATGATAAGAAAACAGTGTATGCACGCACATGACAGTCCCCTCCACATCCTCACTAAAGGTTGGCCGCCAGTGCTTCATTCTTTTAATCCAGACAACAGAAGGTCTGATACTTTTTGAACAGCTCTCATAAATTGATAGAAAGAGCCTTCTTTGAATCACTGATCACCACAACCTACAATTCCCGGTAAACTACTCATGCATGCAACAGAGTAAGTATACTAATTTTTAGCATAGAATCTTATGTTTGAGAAGGACTACCTTATCTTGGGAAGGAACTGTACTTACTGCCAGGAGAATTGAAATGAAACAAAGCTGAAGTCACTTAAAATGGTTTATATCAAGACCTCTCTAGACCCTACAGGAATATCTGCATTATAAACATAATCGAGAATGACTTTCCATATTTTATTTCTTACTAGCTGTTACCCGCGGCTTTGCATCTTGCACGCAATCTTTAGAACCGAAGTCCTTATATTACTTAGTAAAAGCACTTATTATGATGTAAAATGATGGAGTTCTATGAAAATTTTTTTTAAAACGTAAGTAGGCCTACATCAAGTAGATATTATTTAAGTTCATGGTAAATATTATTAGAGTTTAATTTAATTAATATATCATGTTTTGCATGTGGAAGAGCATTTCTGCTTCAAATTAATTAATTATATTTGCAATGTCACAGCTGAGCCTGCATTATTATTCTGATCAATAAAATACAAACACAACAGGTCTCGGAAACCATACTTCGGTCAAAAATGCGTCTATTTCTCCTTTATCACATATTTCAGGTCTAAGATGTTTCCCGTACCATAGTAGAGTTTGCCTTGTCCTGACGAAGAAAAAAAAATATATATTTACATAGGACAGAGAAGCCCTACTTCTGTTAAAAAGTGCCTACTTCAGATCGTTTAGATTCACTTACTATGTCACATTTCAGCTTGCAATATTTCCTCGATCAAATTCTAGATACGTTCGATTATGCAGTTCTCGGAAATCTACTTTGGAAATCTATTTTCAGTTTAAAATATTTCCAGGGACATAGTTGTTTGTTTTGTTGTCCTGATGAAGAAAATATACACACACATAGGACCTATTATGGCCAAGGGGAAGTAATACCTACCTCTTATGTACTTTCGGTATATAAGGGGGAAATCCTTATTAAGGTTATGCAACATTCCAAAATAATCGTTAATTAAAGTTTTTGCGATACATTTGTCTTTTGGACTGTAGCCAGGGAAAGAATGAATCGTTGAGGCATTTTAGTGTTCATTTCTCTGTTTTTCCAAAAGCCACTGTTAAAAATGCCATATCACAATGTCAAGGAAGCCCACCAGTTTTAAATTAACTTATGTGAAAACATTCATAACTTTGTTCATTAACGTTGGTTACATAGCAGTGTTTTAAATAATATTTAAAATGCATTAGATGATTTAAATTTGTCACTGGTGCGATCTGGAGTAAAATTTTGATATTAACTTTTTATTAACTATCTGCATTGCACTACTGATCAAGCACTGTTTTTCTTAATATTTGATTAAATTTAAATGTAAACAGAATGAATGTTTTTCAGCCAATTTGTCGACATAAAACTAAAGGGGTGAACAGCTGTTTAGTGCCAATTTAATTTGGCTTATGAAAAGTAAAAACTTAGAATTGTTTCTTAATTCTAAAATATTTCAGGTAACTTTTCTTATATTTTGCTTCATAAAAACCTTCCATGGATTTTCAATGAACATTTTACAAAAAGAATAACCCTAATTGGTCCAGCCATTCTCGAGATTTGTGCTTACCAACACATTTTGCGATTAATTTTTATTTATAAGATGTACAGTTAGAATTGCTCTTTATGTAAACTGACCACAATCAGTTTCTCCAAAGAACTTATAATAATAAGTAGTCTAAATTTGTTATTTTTATTTAATTCCTTTGTGGTTGTTTTTATCAGGCAATGTTATACAATTGTTTACATACACTTACAATACATGTTTAGTGGAATTTAGTTAGTTTAGCTTTTGAGTTTAGGTTCAATAAATCAAATTGTTACTTTCTCCTTTTACATTGTTTAGTATAAAAAGGAACTAAAAAATCTTCCTTATCGATCCCCTTATAAATGAATTCTAAGAGTAGCAAAACTTCACATCAATCTGTGACAAAAGATTTGAGATCTAAAAAAAGTTTTTAAATATACACGTGGAAATACTTATAAATCATTCATATCTTGGTATAAGAATTTTTTGCAAGTCTTCCAATTTGATTGAGGGAAGTAATGAGGTACTAAGGAAAATTGTTCTAATGGTCAATCATAAGACCAACAGTTATATTTTATGCATTGTCAAACCACTTACTGTCTTTCAGTTATTGTGAATTTACCAAACAATTTTTAGTTTGTAAAAGGCTTTGGTTAATGTAAGTATTTACCTTTTTAGTCATGGTTGTAAAGCAAACATTCACAAAACTAAATGATCCTTTTATTTTTCAAGTTATTAAATGCGAAATTGTCCATTGATTAGGAATACTGATCTTTGCACTGGCAAAGAAGAACAATATGATATATAGCTTCCCTGTTTACAATATATTTACATCATTGATGTATTCTAATACACT
>NW_025786160.1:0-17601 GCF_021130785.1 Homalodisca vitripennis | reverse complement strand
GTTTATGATCGACTTAGAGGCTGTACCCCATACCTCGACCCCATACCGCATCAAGGATTCAAACATCGACTTATAAATTAGCTTGATTGCTGAACCGGGAAGGGTACTTCTTAAGTAATGGAGTTTCGCAGATACAGCTTTTAATCTTTTTATCAATTTGTTTATATGCAATTCCCATTTCAATTTGTGGTCTATAGTGATGCCCAAATAATTTGTTTCCGTAGCTACTTTTAAACTTTGACACAAACAACTGTTTTCATTATGGTTATATAAACAATCACAGTCATGGCTTTTAACTATTGGAGGTCGATCAGGAATATTATGAGAGGAATGAAAGTTTATTACGAGGGTTTTTTTAGAATTTATAATTAGTTTTCTGTCGTGAGCCCATCTAAGCATTACATTATAATCAGAAGAAATGAGGGATTCTGCCAGATAGAAGTCCTTGTGAGCCACCACGAGTGCTGTGTCATCAGCGTACATAAACAAATGTCCATGAAAATTTTGTTTTGAAAGACTATTAACATATATATTAAACAGAATTGGGGCCAGAACACTACCTTGTGGGACTCCTTGGTTAGCTACTCTGTATGAACTATATTCATTGGAAATTTTAACAGAAAATGGCCTATTTTCCAGGTAACTTGCGAACCACTTTAAGATGTACGATTCAATTCCGATATGTTTTAATTCATCCAGAAGTATGGCATGGTCAAGTGTATCGAATGC
Organism: Homalodisca vitripennis; assembly: GCF_021130785.1. Taxonomy (NCBI): domain Eukaryota; kingdom Metazoa; phylum Arthropoda; class Insecta; order Hemiptera; family Cicadellidae; genus Homalodisca; species Homalodisca vitripennis. Next base: position 16,872 of record NW_025786160.1, on the reverse strand, counting down.
TTTTGAGTAATCGACAAAAATGGCTAAAACCTGCTTTCTGGAATTTAAATGATAATTTATAGAATTTGTAAAATCAAGCAACAAAGTCTCTGTCCCTTTATTTTTTCTGAAACCATGCTGGTTTTCACAAATTATTTTATTTTCTTCCAAATATTTATTTAGATAGTGTGCAACATATTTCTCGAATATTTTATCCATGACCGATAGAATAGCTACAGGCCGGTAATTTGAGGTTAAGTTTCTGGATCCTGACTTAAAAATTGGTCTTATAATAGCAACTTTAAGATTGTCTGGGAAGATTCCTGATTTAAGTGATAATCTTATAAGGCTGCATATTACATCACAAATCCTTTCCTGCGCCATTTGAATGTCCTTTACTCTTATTCCGTCAATTCCCGGGGATTTTTTATTGCTTAGTGACTGGGTAATTTTAACGTATAAATATATTATTTGGCTTAGGTATGTAAAAGTTTTGAGTAGGTCTAAAAGAGCCAGTTGAATGTGTTAGCTTTGCTGGGCAAACATGATTGAGATCCTTAACACTTTTCTCAAAAAAATCCGCAAATTCGTTTTGTATGGTATCCGGGATGACAACGTTCAAAAAACCTCGTGATATGTTATCGTCTAGGTTTTCACAGGTTTTATTTCCAAGCATAGCATTTATACAATTCCATTGCTTTTTCATATCATTTCGGACGTTATAAAATTCGCTAAAAACGTAATGTCTTTTTGTTGTAAAAATCAATCTATTTATTTTATTTCGAAACTTTACGTAGTCACAACGATATTTTAAATTGCTTGGAGAATGCTTCCATTTTTTAAACATCCTTTTATTTCGAAACTTTACGTAGTCACAACGATATTTTAAATTGCTTGGAGAATGCTTCCATTTTTTAAAAATCCTTTTAAACATCCAATAAATTACTACTAATATAGTTAGATACTAACGTGGTTAGAATTAGTTATTGAACCATACGTAACTAGATTCCCCTCAATTTCAAGTATAAAATGAGGGCATCTCTGTTCAAAAATACATCTCGTACTATTACAACTGATGTTTTGTATAGAAGAAGTTAAGAAATCAATACGCACAGTTCTATGAACTTCGTATTGTGCATTATGTTTCAAAATTCTATATTTCAGTATAAAATGTTGTATATTACTCTTTCATAAGAAAAAAGCGTTTAGATTATACACATTTTTGTTTTGGTATCTAATTGAAAACATTCGTTAAAAGAAATCATTATTAAAATAATGTAAACATTATTAATGCAAAATCTCCAACATTTTTTTATATTTTCTTAGTACTTGATGTGCTTAATGAACTCGTCTAAGCTATTTCAAGTTGGTACGAACTGCTAAAATATTTCAATTTTTAATGATCACAAATAAAACGGACAGATATACAGACTGCGTGAAATCAACTGTTAGATTCCATTTCTATTGATTCATAAAAGTTCTCCAATCTTTTATCATCGTAATGCGAGCACGTAAACAGCTTACTACCATTTATTATATATGTTTGTTTACTTTTTTAATAAAACCTATTGCAATTTTATTTGATATATCTAGGAGGCTTATTATTTAACAATTTACAAACACTTACCTGATTACATTTATTAAAAACTTTTAAACTACCAACGTGATTAAAATAATGTTGGCCGTGTTTATCTTTTCATAACACAATGGTTTTGTACTAAGCTGTTAGTATATTACGTTACCAGTTGTTTTTTTATTTACAATATGAAAATAAAAGCCAATAAAATTAATTATTATCCGTCCTCAAATTTTCAGTATAAAAAGATTCCAGCTTTTATAATTCTTCTGAAATGTGTACACTCTTAAACTTGGGTTCTTCTGTAATGAAACCTTTTTATACGGTAAACGATTCTGCCCAAAACCTTACAAACTTAGTGACAAAAATACTTAAAATAGTTAGACCTATATGAGAAATTAATACCAATTAAAAATATATCATACTGTGTCCACATAACATTTAAGCGGTATCGAACAACTCAAACATGTTTTTCGAAGCACATCCTACCCTTTCTATTTGCTTAAAAAATATGAAATAGGTTACAATTACTATACAACTAATCACTTCGATCAATCTGATATAAAGTTCAAATACATCTAGCTCGCTAACATGTCTATTTTTATCTCCAGTGATAACGCGTTGGTCAGGCTGTCAGACAGTACGTATAGGTGTAGAGGCCGGGAGTTTAATCGTGTGCGTAACTAGTAGAAAAACGTATTGGGGCAGGAGGAGGTTACTTTGAACATTTGATCTGACACGTAAGTGTTCCAGTTTCCGTAACAGATGTACAGTCACCACGAAACACTTTACTATAGAGTAGAGTAAATCTATAACTGCAGATTTACTACCCTTGTTGACGTACTTTTATTAATAAATATGAACTATACTACTCCGGAATTTCTTTGAGTTTTATAGTATTCTTTATATTTTTCCCAAAATTGTTTTTGGTGGACTATATTTACAACACTAATATCAAATAGATATAAACAGGTAATTTATCATACACTATTTATAATCAAATACCTGTATTCGACTGCTTTGTAACATATCGATTATCTCTTAAGCCTGATTTTATTAGAAAATGTTGCTTCAATATAAAAAAAGAATAGAAATAGCATTGCTCTGTATGAAAGTTTCATGTTGATGTAGTCACATAAAATCACATACTCTGTGGTCAACATAGGAGATGTTTCCGGGCAGGGATGAAATATCTGACTCACCTTTGCCTTTTTCCATATATCAAACTATTATCTTATTCTCAAGTAATTGCAAATTGTAGTTAATGCCTGCAAGATTTCTTTTAATGGTGAGTAGTCAGCTGGATGTTTGGCGGGATAGTGGAAGGATCACAGTTCAGTCCCGTATGTTTGTGGGGTTTCGTTGTTAAGAAATAGTTTTATTCGTTATAGCTATACCATTTCCTACCTATTATTAATATTAAATTTTATTTATTAGCTTCAATTTAAAACCTTAAATTTATGTTATCATACACATATATACATACAACAATGTTTCACACAGATTATGTGTCGTATATTGTCAAATTAGCTTTTAGTTTTTTTTTTTTGTTTTTTTTTTGTTTTTTTTTTTTTTCATATCAAATCACGTTTATTTCCACACACAAAAAGAAATGAAATACAAAATAAACCTTTACATTGAAATGATAAGAAATGTAGCATTTGTATATTATCTAATTCATATAAACATACAGAAGTATTCTAGTAATACAATTAAAAAACTAAAATTAAATAATTAACGTTAAATAATATAAAAAAGACTTGTCTTACATAAATAAATCAATATAATGAATAAAGAGATGATATAATAAAGAGATATATATATACATATACATGTACATACACATACACATACATACATATCCACATACATACACGCATACCTAGTAAAAACAGCATTCAATTTGCTACATAATTTCTGGATAAATTCAAATAATGGGAAAAGAGCCTACATGGGCCTCAATGGCCTGTGCGTAGACTCGAGTTGAAATTGTTACGATTCGAATTTTATCTCGAGCAGAGTGTAGATTAATTTTATAAAATTTGATAATTGAAAGAAGACATCTAAAGCAGAATAAACTACGGATATGACCTAGAATTCCGATAATCGCAATATAGAGGAGAAATAGACAAAACAAATAAAAATATTGAGTGAAAAAAAGTTACAAAAAATAGGCTAATTACTTAAGTGATTGGATTTTATTATATATAGTTTGAAGAGAAGAGGAGAGAGGACAGTGCCGTCAGTCAGTGTTAGAACAGTCTAGGGTCCGTCTGTAGTAACCAGAGATAAGTAGAACCTGGCGGCACTCGCACTGCTTATGAGAAATCAAAAAACTCCTTGACTTGTTTCTGTAATAAACCTCAACGAGTAGGGAGAGAGAAGAGTCGAGAACATGCTTGAAATTTCTAAAACATATTAGAATAATTTCCGGATATAAAATGTGTGGCTAGATAAAAAAACTGTTTGTTTGGTTCCGCAATATGATTTGTGTTGGTGAATAATAGTAGTTAATTCCGACTATATTTGCATATCTTGTTGTTAGTAATATTAAAAATGTGAGATTGTTTAAGAGAAAAATTGAACGAAAATGTTGTGTAAGATATGAATAAAATAAGACTTAATTACGCGCGCGAAATTTTTTTTTTATTTTTTTAAATTGGCAGAATTTCCTGTTTCTTGAAACACAATTAACCAATTATAAATCAGAGGGATATCGTCTACCTACACTACATCGCAAAAACGGCTTCTTTCAAGAATTATGATTATTTCTGAACGATATCTAAACTTTTTGATTATGTTGAAGGAAAAGCACCCACCCCAAGCTAGAAATGCCATACGACAAAAAAGGGATATTGCCACATAAGCAAAATAAACGATTATTTTTTTAGTTTTCATTCAAAACTCAAAAATGCTATTTATTAAACTGCCATTAAAAGCAAATATATACTTTCCCTGGCTTTATTTTTTAAGAAATTAATGTGATCTAATCCATTTCATTCGAGAATCTCAAACAACACACTCCAAATATTTGTATGACGATACACTTTCTACGATTTTATTACTCATCCACAGGCATTGTGTTATAGTGATTATTACAATTTATGAATAATTAAATCGTTGTAAGGTTGTAATCCTGAAATTTGATTGTAAGCGAGAAAGGGGGCATTAAATATCATATAAATTTAGTTTGTTTGAGCATGAGTTAAGTGTGAAGTGATATAAAAACATTTTGGTGTCCATCCCATTTTTTAATTGTCTATGAGGTCATGTTTTTAAAGATTCTTATTTATTTTGACATTTGAACATCCTGCCAAGATTTACCTTTGATAATAATTAGTTATGTGTCGTCGAGCAAAAAGAAATAGTTTTACCATGAGCATCTGCAGCAGTTTTGGCAGTTTCTGAAATGGTTGTGTAACTGTATTATCAAAAAAAACAATATAGGGCCCGAGATAGCCAGAGCCAGAGTAGTGTGCCTTCCTTGAAAACTACACCATAATCCACAGGAATAGCTCTAGTTCACCATTCACACCGCAGACTGACACAATACTGCCCGTCCTGGCCGCCAATGTGTAGCTCCCTTAAACCATGCGGAGAGCATTACCCGTTACACCTATATCTGATAATTTGTAAATTAATTTTGTTTCTATCTACACTATCAACATGCCTTTTCTATTAGGTCAAAAGGGGAAAATTAAAAAAGCTCCTTCAGTACCATCTGACAAAGTATGATTAAAATTTCTCTGTTTAACATCAAAGAGAACGTCTGAAATGTTTTTTTATCAGCCCTTACTTAAAACCCCGTATTTATTGACGTCCTCACCCGACTCCGCTAATAATATGGTTGTGTTAAATGGTATTATTACAAAACTGCTCTTTGTCGATTTCTCTCCAGCACCTTATGAGAACAACATCCTTGATCGATTCTGCTCCTCCAGCAAGCCTTAGAGAAACCACACGTTCTTCAAACAAAGAAAGAAATGGGACGAACGAATAGTTATTTTTTCTCCGGTAAATGTGACTAGCCCTTGTGAAATCTTGGTGAAGTGGATATTATTACTTTTTAGCCTAACTTAAAACTATTCAGGATGGAAAAATAAGAACCGTTACACCAAGCTAAAGAGATTTAAAAATATGTAGAAAAGGGTTAGAGAAATCTAGAGGGAAAATATGAATAATTCTCTTTGAAGTGCAGAAAGGCTTGTGTGACGCCTGCGTCATAACCAGATGAGCGCGGCGGACCCGCCACGGTAGTGCAGTAATGTAGTCTTCTGAATAGGGTCCGAGGTTCAGAGAGTTCAGCAGTTCTAGTTGACAGTCCCCGAAGCCGTTGAAACAGTGAAGTCTCGCCCCCGATACGTAGGTCCTGCGAGTCATCGATATAATTAACTGCACCCCGGTGTGGTTAAATTGAACTCCTTGCCAAGGTTGTATTAAGTTCCAATCGCTAAGCAAAAAAACATGTTGGAAAAATCGTTAGCGACTTCGTTGTTACATACACCCGTGAGTAGGAGAGAGTAATCACTTGGTAACATTAGAGCAGATACCTTTCTACCGGGTAAATAAACCCTTATTTATTTTTTTTTAACCTGCCAACTTCGTGTTAATTATCAGGGGACCCAAAAACCCCAAAACAATATTTTTAGTATTACTTTTGGATATTCGGTTGTTTTTAAATTTTTTAATTTAGCCCGTTTTGTAGTAAAAAAAATACGCTTAGACTTTTTGATTACAATTGAGCAATAAATTGCCTTAAACGTTTCGATAATTATTTTTTAAGAATTTATATTTTTTAATTAAAAGGCTGTTTTGTTAGAAAAATTTTTTGTTGCCTCAATTTATCTCTATCGCGAATTAATTTGATCAGAATCATTAAAGCCTCTTGAATCTAGATGACTTCTGTTAATTGGGTTTTTCTAGAATTATCGATCGCTTTGGCACCTACCATTACTTCTAACAAAATGTTCGGTTATGTTAGGAAACCGTTTACATTTTTCGTTCTGAATAAAAATCGTCTTTCTTCCAGTCAATCATGAGCGAAGATTACGGCGACAACAGAGGTTTTGGTTAGGAGTCTGATAATCGGTCTGTGAGGTCTGGTGAAGCTGCTATTGCTGTTTGTGATCTTTCTGTGAAGCTTTGTTATTTGTCATAACCGATGGTGCTTCTTGGTGTAAATGTTGTAACGGGAAAAAAGTAAAAAAAAAGTAATTGTTGAAAGACCAGTTGCTATATGAGTGATTCAGGTAATCTCAGTTCCTGTAATAACACAGCGCTGCCTTGTACGTTTGTTCATGTCGTTTATAATTCGTATAATAAGTTAAGGTGATCCAGGCATGACTTTTCTAGAATTTTGTTACACCTTGTTGGTTTACTCTATACAATGGAATGAGAGGACCAGCCGCACCCTACTATACAGTTTTCAAGTATCTCTGGTCAGTATTATCAAAGGGGAAGAGTTTCAGTAGGTTGTTTCCTTTCAAGCAAGTCAAAGTTGAAAATCCTCCAGCTCTAAGATAATTATTTTCGTTCCTTATTTCAAAAAAACTGATCAAGAATAATGTTCTAAAGAATCCCACAAGAAAAAAAAAAAGTTGTAATGTCGCAGTTGAGAATATGTCGCAGGTTCACAAACGTACGGTTAGAGAGCCAGCCGGTGAGAGCTAGAGAGCCACGGACAAAAGTTCTTTTGATGACAAAAAAATTTAAAAGTAGAGTTTTAATGCCGTACGTGTCACCTTATTAAAAGAAATCTGTGATGAGCAGCAAAGCAACTGACAACCGGTTATTTGAGAGAGTAAAACAACTACATCCATCAGCCTTGGTTTACGTGCTGCTTATCTCAGTTAAGTACAAAGTCAAAGCCGCGTCAATAACGTCAATTGGACCCTCACCCCTCCTCACCCCCCCCCCCCAAACCAACACTCTGGTCAATATTATTATATCTAGCGAAGGAAGATCATTTAAATAAATCAAAAGTTCGTCAAAGTTTTTTGAAATACTTCTTATATTGCAATGGAATATTTTAAGTTTATCAACAGAATTACTACTAAAAAAAAATCTTTGTATTCAAAATATGATTCCAGTTCTAAACAATCGTTGTGGAAAAACAAAGAGTTGTCATCATTCTCACCCATTTATGCCGTTCAAGCTCAATCACCCGCCCGGCCGGTCTAAATATTTGAAAGTAATAAAAGTATTATTTTATAAATGCGTATACGTACCCTGGCATACACAGAAGTTTAATTAGCACTTAAATATTGCATATAATATGTTACTTATTTTTACTTCAGTAAGATGCATTTATATAAATCCATATTATTACAATGTAATTACATTAAAATGGCCAATTTCAGTAGACGATTAAAAAGATTGCATAATTATTACATTTTAAAGTCTTTCAAATTTAAAAATTGCAGTCTTACATAGACAAATTTAGAAGTTTGTGAATTTCTGAACATTAAGTTTTATCATAAAATAGTTTTCTGGTTAAATAATAAAGATGTTAAATAGTGGAAAGACAGACTAAATAAAAGACATCTGTGTAACATAAATTAAATAGTACTAAATGTATTTAACTATATAATATTAATCTTAATTTCTTACACCTAGGCCTATGATTCGTATACCATAATAAACATAATAAGCATAATAAACAAGCGTATGCTTGTATAAGTTGCTGACAATTAATTACCAAAAACAGACAATGCAAATATAACAATACTAAAATAATTGAATTTATTTTTTCAATGTTTTACTCACTTAAAGAAAGAAAATATTGCAAATATGTAATTTAGAAAATATTTAATTGATTAGTAATAAATAGTTAGTTATATTTCTGAATTTATAATCCGAAAAAATACTGATATTAAATTTTACATGAAAGAAAAATTGTATATAAAATTTGAGCCTCTCTTGCCTATTAGTAACTTGACTTTCTCATAGAAATTAAAATACAAAACCATACACCAAACTAATAATAACTAATTACACCAATCTCATTGTCATACTTAATTTATCATTTCCTGGTACAATAACCTATCGAGAGAAAAATGAAATATTATTTTCTCTAATAAAGAAAGTGTATTGTAAAATTATAAATGTAGTTTTAGATTATATAAATACAATACAAATGAAAATTAAAAGTATCTTCTTTATGACATAAAAAGTGAATAAAACAAAAGAAAAAGCCTGATTATTATACTAACGAAAGAAAAACAATTTTAAAAGACGTATAAACTTACTTATGTAATGCGGACCACAGAGGAAAGTTATCTCTTGTCAAACCTGTCGAGATCCTCCATCATGGTGACGCGAACAGCCTCAGCACCCTCAGCAGCCTTGATGACGACCTTTCCGTTGAAAAATCCGGCTAGGACGATCTTTCCCCTCCCGCTTAAGCCGGCGAGCCTTCCCCAGAAGCGCTTTATTGTGAGGTGTCAGGTGGTCGTTCAAGTATACATTACTCCGTGTGAGAGATGGGTGGATGTCCGCGGCGTTTAAATTCTTCTTCGTCCTCGCTGCCCTCAGCCAGTCCTCCTTGACGCGTCTGGAGACGAACTGCACAATAATCGGCGGATTGTACATGCCTTCTCGTGGAGTAAAGCTCGCAGTCGATGAGCGATCGATATGTCCTCCATCCTGAACTCAAGTCCAAGCAACCCGGAAATGTGCTGGAGACAGTCGACAATATTTTCATTGTCAGTCTTTGGCAGACCGACTATCTCCACATTAGCAGATCGAGAGTGCTGTTCGGTATCGTGCAGTCGCTGTTGCAAGTCCCTCACCTCGCCAGCCAACGCGTCATTAGCATGCTCCAGCCTGTTGCAGCGCTCCTGTAGTTTTTCCTGTTCACAACCCTCCAGCTTAATCACACAATCGCGCATACCTTTTATTTCGTCTTGCACAGCACTATCTGATGACAACACTACATTAAATTTACCTTCTATATCGATTTTTAGGGCCCGAATAGCTTCTAAAATAGAATTTTTGTCTTCGAGGTCCTCACTACTGCGAACTGAAGCATTCGATTTAGATTCCTCAACTCATGAATCACACTTCAAGGTTTTATTTTTAGATTTAGTGAAACTTTGGGTCGATCCTGCAACGCGTGCACGTGGCATGAAAACTATGCCTACAGTCGACGCACTTGGCTACTATATCACTCTCGACGAAGACTTTGTTACACTTTTTACAGTTATCGGCCATGATAACAAACTCTTAAAATTAAAAAAATATATATTTAAAATGTTGATATAATACAATAATAACTGTAACAGTCAGGCCGTACAGTCAGCACCGTACCGGAACAGGTAACGACACGGTTCAGGCAATCAGCGGTCGGAGAGATAAGGACACGACTACTCTCATCGACGATCTGATAACAACTCAAAGTTGTAGTTGATTTTACTGTAGATTTTAGTTATAGTTGAGGATTCTAGTGACACTTATATATTTTTAATATATATTTAATTCGAAATTTAAACATTATTGTGTCATAATGAGAAACATTTGGTGAGATATGTATCAAATTATAATATTAAATAAAACCCTAAAATGTTGGGTTCTAGTAATAAGGGTTAGCAAAGTAAGAACAAAACCCCTGCCAACACGGAGTGGAAAAGCAAGCACTGCTCTCTCGGGGCTCAGCGTAATATTGTGTCCAACTCGGTGGAAATTTTACTGAAGAGGTTTATTATTACATCCGGTCCCATTCAAGCAATGGCGCTCTCAGCCAAGCCTGAGACTATGTGGACACCTAAACTTGTAATTATACATTTTTTAATTAAACCTATTATTTTAACAGTAATTTTCTTATTTATATTTTAACAACTTGTATTAATTTATAGTTCAAATAATATTGATCCTTAAATGAAACTTAACATATATTAGATATATCATCCTTATTACACCAAAATTTTTTTCCTAATAATATGTTTTAATAAATAATTTCCATCATCCCGTCTAAAAGTCCTTTTAACAATTTGAACCTAAAGAAGACATAATAATTATTTAAATGTGAAGCGAGTGATAGAAAATACAACCTTGAGTAGGGACAGGCAGACAAGAAGCACTGGACAAATGCTAGGGTCAAGCACCTGCGTGGTTCTGGTAATGCAAGTTCTAGATCAGAAGCCTCATAACATTGTTGATTCTCTGTATCTCCTTCTTGTATTTAATTTTCTAAACTCTTCTAAAAAAATGTATTTGCGATACCATCTTTTAAATCAGAAGTGTTTCTACTACCTACTATTTAAAAACATTCATAATTGTAAAACATTTTAGTCGATTCAATAAACACAAATAGGTGTTTCTTTTATGCCACTTTAAATTCAAAATTCATTTGGTTTTACTACACTGAATCAATAATCCGGGTTGGGTTGCAGCGTAATCTACCATATTGAGTAATTAATATCAAATTTTAGTGGCTACAATTTAGGGGTGTTGGGAATCGCGCAGAGCTTTTTGGTACAATTAGTAAAATTATTCAAACAGGTTGAATTTGCAGTGTATTTCATTGGAACAAGCAAAAGTGATTTTAACAAAAGTTAAATTTATTAGGAAATTAGGAAAAGAAAATGTGAGGATTAAAGTGGGATGAAGATAATCTTTTTGGCCCCCCCACACGAAAGATGCTAAAGTCGAGAAAGGACGCCAAAGGACTATAACATTACAATACACCCAATAACCATCTTTGTACATCATTCGTCTTCACCTACACGTCATCAGTCTGGTAGTAGACTGGAAGCAGATCGGCCATGTATAATAGATATGAAGAAGGCATTTGAGAGGGAGCTGAAGTGAAAGCGTAAAAACAACTCTTCATACATCCTTTACATAGCCTCTAACAATTCAAAACTACGGCAAGACACAATGGCCGTGAATATAAGTTGGTGAGGAGCCGTTTTCTCCTCGTCTCAGAAATTATAGTACAAATTGAATAGGAGAAACATTGGCATGATTTTGTGATTGATTATTTAGTGACTTGAATAAATTAAATTAAAATTTACTCCTAAACTCTAATGTGTAAACTTCAGTGTCACGCGTGTCATCATTTCCAGGGCATCTATTTTCAAATAGGTCTGAAAAAGCATATGTGTGCCACCATATCTGTAATAAAAATATTCATTTGATAAAAATTATTTAGTTTATAACTATTTATTGAGCTTGTTAATATATGCAGGAAATATCTGAATTTTTAAATTGAATATATTAAACATCATAAAGTCACTGCACTTGCTCTTGCAGTGATTGGTATTTTAAAAATTCGCGTAACTATTACATCAGGTAAACTTTTGCCCGTCTCCTAAAAATATACACACGTAGCTCGATCTTTTGGGATGATTGGACTATTGATGAGTAACAATCGATTCAGATGATTTATATATTGGTATTTATTTAGTGTATCGAAAAGAATATCGATTGACTATTTAACTAACCATCGATTTATTTACATTGATGTATTTTTACTTGGGAAAAAAACATTAGATTTTTGTAATTAAGTAGTTTATTGAAATTCATAGAGGTAAATAGTATATTATGATAACTGTAAGTGATAAGGTTAGTAAAAAGAGTTTTTTTTTTTTTTAATGGAATTTTCTTACAATAATTTTGTAAAGAGGCTTTTTTTTTCTAGGGCATTTTTTCCTTTATTTCTTTTTCTCTACCCTTTTATGTAAAACCACATAGATTCTTTTAAACGGCTAGTATAATCCAAAAAGTAACAAGTTCCCAACAAACATCCATTCATTAATTCTGCTGTAGACATTTCAAAAAGGTATAAAATTGTTTAGTTCCAAGGAAGGTTTTTTGGCCGGCAATTTTTTTTTCAACGCTGTCAGGTTGTTTCAAGACAGCCTGGACAAAAGCAATATGGCTGGGATGAATTATGCTACATAAACATAGGACAGAAACATCACCATTCCGCTATGGCATATGACAAATTGCACAGCAGCAACCAGACCATAATTTGAGGTTAGTGGTCTAGCATAAAAATAACTTAAACTTAACTACTCCCTACTGGATTGAAGAAGAGCTAGTAACTACTCATTTAAGCCACCTCTTCCAACAGCAAATTAATGCATTTTGCAGAATCTAAATATAATTATTTGTGGATACTAAGGGTCAAACATCCACAAATACATCAGAGATTAAAAATTAATTGATTAGTAGCGTCTGCTGCATTTCCTTAACACCAACTTCCTTTAACCAAGCATAAAAAATTTAAGAACAAACCTGGTAACACTTTAGACAGAAATCAAAGGCTGTGGGTGGGGGCCCTACAAACAAAATGTTTGGAGATAGCCTACACCCAGATTACTATTATTTTGAACACGTTGGTTAACATACGATAATATTAAGGTAAGACCTATTTAAAAAGACAGTTTTTTCTGACATAGTCAAAAAAGGGTCAGTGATTAAAACACTGAGAAAATACCAATAACAAAGAGGTTAAGGGCAACAGCTGAACGGAGAAGAATGGAAGACCTTTTTGTCCACAGGTACTCTTACGGAGGGGAGATTTTTCAGATATACAAATACAAGGATTGAGTTTCCAAAGAATTTTTAGAGACAAGGCGGTGCAACGAACTACCCGCGATTTTTGCAATTTAAAATAGACTTAAAATCAAGACTAACTATTCTCAACGTTTGAATAAAAGCTAAGTAAAGTGTTTCGAACAAAAGTAACAAGCCAAAATGCTACAACTATGGGAAAATAAGGGAAATGATTAGCAAAAGAGAAGAATTGTAGATGTAAGAGCTCTACAAAAAAAATCATCCGAAAGGAATGTGTGGTTTTTGTCGTTAGAAAGGGCACATAGGGAATCAGGAATGTTGATCAACAGGCAAACTCTGCACTTCCTTCACTGTAAAGCCGTCTTCAAAAAAAGAAAGTAATTTAGAGCTGAACGGTCGATGGAGCAGATCAAAAAAAATGGCTAGCAGGAAGAGATTTAAATATCCTCAGGAAGTGGAAATATCAGGAAACGCTCAAAAACAAAACCGTTAAACCACCAGCGGGGAACCCGAAAGCCGGGGCGCCGCTGGCAACACCCCAGTGAAGAAAGTAAATCTTAAACTACATAAGATAAAGTTTGGACAAGCGAAGTAAAAAACCCTAACATTTTCATCACACAAAATTAACCGAGGCAGGAATAGCCAACTATAAGCTACAGAGCTAGCCTGAATGGAACCATTATGTGAGTCAATGGGCCACAGTCATAATCGACAACTGGGGGTACATATCTCGGTGACCAGCACTAGAGAAAAGGGTCACCCAAGGACATTATCTCGCGGACTGACGTACATGGTAGGTGTACGTGGGTATGACATCACAGGAGCCGCTATGCACATTGTACGGTACACGTATTAGCAAACCACAAAATTGGGATGTACTCATGACTGATGGGTGTGTACGCTCATAATAGCAAGCAACTTGGGTCCGAAGATTACATAGACAGTTATTAGGGGTATGATGTACATAGGTAGAAAAAATCGCTGGGCATTGATTTAGAGTGAAATGGCTTAAATATGTGGGGGTCGTTACGTAAGATCAACCTACATGAAACGAGACAAAGAAACTAATACGAATGATTGCTATAGTAGTGGGCAAGTACACAGATTGCAGATTTATATTTCTTTTTTAGCTATCAGACGAACTAAAGACATAAGGTACACTCCCACTCCCCCCACTAATTCACTGCAGGCTATCTTGTAGAACGGAGCAAAACAAAGTGATTATAAACAATAATATCCCAATACCTGGTGGTAGGATCACAATAGACCATGGGAGGTGTAACTCCCGGAGTTTTATATTTTGCTAAATGGAACACAGCTACTCATTTGTCCTACTGCGATTCTCACCCGTTACGCACCCGCCTATTTGAGTTTCCTGGCCAAGATCTGAGAATTTCGAAAAATGTTTAACGCTGCCAGAGTTTTAAACGGAGAATCTACGGGATTCTATGTCACCACCAAGCAGGAAATTTAAAACAATATATGCTCTGGTAAGAAGAAATCCTCGGAAAGGTCCCCATGAATAACGAAAAGTAATATTCTAACCTTATTGCTAACGTTCTATACAAACCGAAAACTTTTCGGAGACTCCTGCTCTATTGTAGGGCACATGTCCTTAAGCGGAGCTAGGCAATTAAATCGCCAAACTTTTTACCAAAAATATAGAAACCAGGAATCCTATATCACCCACCCACAAAAAATTCTCTCACCGGGTAGTAGTTAGAAGTAAAAACAAAAATGGAAAATATGCGAAAAAATAATCCATGTCAGATACTTAAAATCGGAAACGTAAGGTAATAAACTAAAAACGTTGTAGGATATTTTTTAAAGTACTTACTCAAATTGATTTAAAATATAAACGTGTTTGAAAAAAATATTCGCATCTAGTCTTATGATGGCATCCAACGTATAAAGAAACATTCCTGTCCTGTCCTGAAAAAGATAATGTAGGGTTTGATTAAAAACCTAGCATTGACCAAATACATGGAAAGTCTAAAGGTCTGTCCCTGGAGGGACACTACAGAGCAGCATTCGATGAAGCTAACCAGTGAGGATTATTTCTCACAATCATTAATAGCGACAGCGAGTGGGCTATAAGGTTATACCTTAAGTTTCCTCCAAGTGAGGTTAAAACCAGCGTCAACCAAGATCCCACCGAATGGCCCCATCTTTGTGTTACAATACCAAATTTTGTACAGGTGGTTTCCTCTCTCGGAGAGCAACTCTTACAATTCCGTCACCACGGTGGACAAATTAGGAAGGTCGGACGTTTTTTCGTTTCTATATGCTCTTGGTGCCACTTGGTGGGCCTATTTTGTGGAATACATTCAGCATTTGGTGTTAATCACGGTGGACAAGCGCACTAAACAAATTTAATGTTTTCGATAGTATTTGAAAACCGATAAAAGGGGAAGGTTTTTTTTTTTTTTTTCAAGGGACTTGCGGAAATCTCAGACAATAGATCATCCGTTAATTCGGCGAAGATCCCTTGATGCAAGAGAAAGTAACTTAAGGACTCCCAACGGAGCGAACCACGAAGAAGAGGCAGTGGGACAGAAAGCAACGGTCGGAAAAGAGTGAAGAAAGGCTAGATAAAGGTTACCACCCCCCCCGGGGGGGGAATTACAGAGAACGACAGATCGGCTAAAGTACTGGAAGAAGTAAATTACTTTTTATATTTACTATTGTGTTTTGGGTTTTAAACTTTAAAGAATTGATTGTTGATTTTTATTGATATATTTTAGATTATTTCTTTGATTTTGTTAAAACAAAATTGTTTTGATTTATATATTCCTATGGTGATTTCTTTGTATCAAGGATAAGGTATATAAATTTTTTTAGGTTGGGTGAATGAAAAAAAATAAAAAAACTATATATTGAAAGAAAAAGTATTTTGTGTTATTAATTAGTCTTTTATTTTTTTATATAATGAAATAGGAAAGTTCAACGAAGTGCTTTAGATCCCCAAGTATTGGCAGTGGAGGAGAACAATACTATGTCACAAAGCTAAAGTTAAATATGAGTAAGAAATGTATAAAATAACAAGTCTAAATTTGCCCTCATACGTGCCAGCCCCCACCATGCCAGGACAATCCCCTCCACTCACCCCTGTACACCTAGTAGCCATCCAGTACAAGAGTTCTCGAGGGTACACCGAGTTTTAAATATTATGCTCCCCTGTATATACCCTGTTTATTTGTACTTAAACGGGTAAATCAGCGGAGTAATAAAGCAAACCAGTGTTTTCAATTAAAGGGTTTCTCGTTTCACTTAAAGTAACCCAGAATAGAATCTTAGTGTATCTCCTCTCCCGAAAAACTCTCAATCCTACTCTCGTTTCTCAATTTTTACTACTAATTTACTTCTTCCTGTTATGTCAAAAAATACTGAAAATGTATGTAACATAGTGCTTGTCTCAGGAATAGATTCTAAAAAGCTATTTATATCAGGTTTCAGGCATAGCTGTAATAATTCCCTTAATGTTATCGTATCATAAGTTTTGGTGTAACGCAATATCGGTTTTGATATTTCGAGATGAAAGCAACATGTTAAATCTAATTGTTGATATATATCTACTTCTTTGTATAAACTCTACAACTAGTTTATAAAAAACCTTATACCTGCAAAAACTTAAATAAATAGCAGAAACCTAAATTCAATGCTTTCATTACAGCCTTTAATATTCAGTACTTAAGGTTGGCCGCTGTCAAGTTCATGCTTAGGCCATTGGGAAAAAAGACTTTTTTGTATATTTTGAACCAACAAATTTTATTTCTAGGTACCCTGCTATTAAGACC
>NW_025786159.1:0-18144 GCF_021130785.1 Homalodisca vitripennis | reverse complement strand
TATTTTTATCATTAAAACACAGCAAAATTGAAAGAACTTCGTGAACTTAATCAAATTGCAATAAATAATTAGCTGTTTCTCTCAAAGAACGAATTAAAATGCTTAGACTAGTTTTTATTTTTTTAATCACTACCCACGTGTTTGCCCTACAAATTTGTATCGAGTAAAACAGAATACGCACGACTGTAATACGCCATAATTTGGACTTTTTTTACATTGAACGATAACGTGTAAAAACTGTAGGCCTACAAGTCAATTACGTAGAAGCAACTGTAAAAAAAAAACCAACATTTTCTAAAACCGGAAAATTTTTGTTCCAAATCATTAACAAAGTTCTTTTAGGTACTTATCTTTCATCTGAATAATTGAGAAAAAACCGTACAACAACTTAAAACAGGAAAATCAAACAACTAAACAGTATCAGCAACGAGATCACAAATCAAATATTCTGTCCTATGTATAATTTTATAATGAGTAATCAAACGTTATAAACATGGTTAAACGTGTTGATGTGAGAGACCATAAATTAAGCATAAGTAAAGTTGGCAACATAACCAACTTGGCTGATTGCTATTTCAGTAACAGTAGAGAGTAGCTGAGCGCCTGAGCCAGTAACGCGCCCGCACCTGCGATATCGTCAAGGACTTAACTATCGAGCCAAACAGTGCCAAAATCCTAGCCCGGTTAACAAAACTTTGAATACACTAATTCAGGGTTAGTCCAAATTCCGAATAAAAAATTCGGACTTATCAAATTAAATAAACAGTAGTAATAAAACCTCTTGTTATAAAAGCAGAAAATACACTATCTTATTTGTGTATTTTTTGGAAGCTTAGGTTAAAATAAAATTTTAATAGCGTGAACAATTAGAAGTAACCCCGTTAAACTAACAAATTTATATTAGAAGTTAAATAAACAAACATAAAGCGCGATAAGTTAAAAAAATTATTTTATATATAACGATACATAATCATTTATTATAATATCCAAAGAAAGTAAATTACAGTAATATAAATTAATCCTGGTATTGAAAAGAATACAGCAATAGATTTTATCCAATATACATAAAAAGACAAAAAAAATTGGTGACCGACACAAACGTGCAACGAAATCCAGCGGCCGCCGTGGCTTAGGTTGGGTTAATATGCGCGCTGTTCTTAGTAAACAGGAGAATTCGTGAGTTTCGAATCTTCGCCGGTTGCCCTTACTTTTTTTTTTAACATTTGGGTTTCAGCATACCCACTGTTGAACACTAACCCTCTATACGATATCTGTTTATATTAAAACGTAGACAGTTCATATTAGACAAACATTTGTTCATTTATATTTAATTAAATTGGCCTACAATAAACTGACTAAAAAAAGGTTTAATTCTATTTAAAATAAATTGTTTTTTAATCCAAATAAATACGGAAAAAACGTAGGAACTGAATACAAATTATGGGTTTATGTCTAGTTAAAAATGTATAGTTTTTGGTAATGATATTTCTTTATAATAACGCCCTCAGGAATTAAAAGTAAAAAAAAAAAGAAAAAAAAAAAAAAAAAAAAAAAAAAACAATGCACTGACTTACAATTTTTATTTGTAAAGTTACCTACCGATCAGAAAATGTAAACAAAACATTTAAAAATGTTGCAGCTCACACTATTACTCGGTAGATTATAAATAGTTAGATAAAATTAATGTGGGAAAGGAATTAGGTGAAAATTTTAAAACGCTATTTTACAAAGCCCTAATTCAGCAGAATTGTATCATGTAGTGATTAAAAGAAGTTTAACAATTAGAGCATCAAGAGACATTAAAACAAATAATTTCCAACTTCGATTCCGGTCATTGTGAAGGTGATTTAATTATTCCGTCCCCCCCCCAATCCCAATAGACAAAGACTGTAAGCCGATCATGGTAAGTCGCCAGCCAAGAATCATGATTGAGTGGGGTAAGCTAGCGTAAGGGGCGAACTGTTGAAGATTGACTTTCATGGATTGTACAGCGGTGGGGGTGGGCGGGGTGAAAGGAGGGGGACGGAGTTGTACCAACAGATGCCTGATACCCATTCAACCTATTTGTTAACTTTTTAATAAACCGGAGAGGCCATTTGAACCAGATTTTATCAGAGGGAGCCGTGGAAAAAATGAACTCCTCTAAGTGGAACAAATTTGGAGGAATGTAGAGTAAATATTCCAGGCAGTGAGTGCCTCGTCGTACCTACCGCATCGATCTAAGCCCTGACAGTCTAAGGAACAGACAGACCCTTGCTAGGTTTTAGACAGCCACGTTCACCACGTGGCTTCTTCCTTCAGAAAGAAAATTGAGAAAACGGTCGGAGGTAAATAAAGGTTACACTTTTTGGTAAGTGTAACAATAACAGTTATTCCGATTTTTGTTTCGAGATATTTGTTGTTTTGTCTGGCGATATGACATGTTTTGTTATTTACGTGTAATACGTGTATAGGGTTTAAAACTAAATTTTATAAATTTATAACTAGTATTAATAAATTTAAAATACAGTTTAGTAAAATTTGGCATATTATTAAATTATATAGAACTACACTCTCCGTTTAAAATATTGTAACGTAGCTAGAGGTGTGCAGTAACTCTATCCAATGAAGTTATGAATGGATTTTGGACAGTTGTAGTTTCTGATTGTGAAAATAGCATAAAACCCGAACGTTTTTTTACGTTGTGGATCCTTCACCGACAAAAAATTTGAAGATTATTTTTGTCCAATCACATCAATTTCTTTAGACGTTTTAAAACGCATGAAATAAAAGAGCTAAATTTTAACAACTTCCAGGTAGCCTCATCTAGCTAGTTTTATGGTTCACGTTCAATACTTGGATATCTTTACTTTTGATTCCGAGAGTGGGGGTTGTTACGGGGTTTAAGTAATTGGATATACTAATCCAGTTAAAACAATTTTGTACAAAGCTAGATGAATTCTCAGAAATTCAATACTTTTAAATAAAGATTTACTGTGCAGATACTATCTGTGACCTCTATGGTAGGGGCCGTAAACGCGTAGGTCCCCGTTACGGAACAAATTAATATACTAGATAGCTTAACCACATAATTCCCCCTGTTCACCTCAAGAAAGAAAGATGGCAGTTCTAGTACTGGATTTTCCGGGGAGAGGGAGGGTGAAAGGAGGAGAAGACACCTTTGTGTTAATTCACCATTAATCGTCTACTGTAACAGGTAGAATTTTTACAGGTAAATAAAATCAAATTATAGAATAGAAAAAAATTATTCGCACTAAAAGGTTTTAGTTTGATTAAAATTTTTGTGAATTTCTTTTATGAAATTGTGTTTTTTTAAATCTGAGAGGGATCCGCCCCTTTACCTGGATTCCGTGAATTGATAGAAGCAAATAACAGCTGAAGAAGATAACAGAAATTGGTTAAAGAGAAAAGGATACTTCTTAGAAAATATCAAGATTATCATCTAAAATCTAGGAAATACTTTTGTAATCTAATGTTTCCTGTTTAATTATTTGGGAACATTAAACCATTTTGACTTTAAGTAATTGAGCGCTAGATACCAATATAGATTTTTAAAAACTAGTTTGAAATAAATAAAAATAAAAATTTATTTAGTGGGTTGTGAAAGTCAAATTAATTATATAAAAACTTCTTAATTCAATAAAAATATGAAACGTAGTAATAGAAACGTACAAATGTAATTATAGCGTAATTATGGAATTTTGTAAATCCAATATAAATATAATGTCCATGATTTAAAAATTAGTATAGGAAAAATAATAAATTGACTTTATATTCATGAAAGTGATGTTCGATATGGATTATTTTGACAGACATGCCGTCCAGTCAAAAATACATTAGCAAGACAGTTAACGCGTAGTGCATCATGGTTCAGTTGTTTCTATCTCATAAATGAAGGCGTTTCACAGAATTATTGTTTTAGGATTTTTAATATTCATTGTACTCTACATATTGTATGCTCTTTCATATTTCGTGTTGATCAGGAAGATCGTAAATTAACAAAAAAAAATTAAAACAGTTATTACATTTTTTTACAAACAAAATTAAATTATTAATTTGACATGTAGGCTATATATGCAATAATTAGAACACAATTGGTTGTAGAAGACTGCGCCAAATAAATTTATATGGATATCTATCAATTAACAATTTAAATGATTTATTTCACCATAAAATCTATAAAAAAACAACAGATAAAAGTCACGAAAAGGTTTATATATCTGCTAGTACATATATATTGCCAGGTTAATATTGTTATAAAATTTATTTTTGGTTTATTACTCCGTAGCTTATTTTATCTTGATTAGAACGCTTTCAAACCGTGAATTTTTACCTCAAGAATTTATGACTTTAAAAACCTACCATAGTACCTTACATATAAATGAACTAAATTACTGTGACATAGCTATGTAAGCTGGAAGGTAAATGGAACAATTTAGTAACCGGCACAAGAAAGGAGGAGATAGCGGAAGATGGAATTGTGGTAGATGGCGAAAAGTTAATGTACTAATGAACTTATACATTTTCATAAACAATTTACTAGTTACAATGTGTAAACTGAACAAAATGGAGGGCCACATTTTATGTTCAGCTAAATACACATTGGAAAAAAAACCCCTTAACAAAAGAAAGCATGGAAGTTATAGAAATTGATTGGTAGAAACATTTACTCCTACCTAATGTATTACTTATATTGGCTGAGCTAATTAGATTATGTTTTTGACACAAGGCACAGGTTGTAAGAATAAGTCCCGCATGGGCTTGACAATTCCCGAATAGGATTATATGTAACGCAATAAAACTTGGTAGCATCATTACTGCACGTATAAAAATCTACTTTTTTGGAAGTAACTACCATTTTTTTGGGTCGATGCCAAGGGGATGGCCCGCAAGGAGCCCAGAAGGAAATCTAAAATTATATAGCCATAGGTCGAGTAGTACAATAAAAATTAAAGGTCTCTTATTTTGTAGAGTGCAATGCTGTTAAATCCAACCTCAAAGGGTTCACATCTATTAAAAATTACGCAGATTTAAATAGATTGAAACATTTACCAACGTAGGTCCTGTTTTAGATTGTTTTTAAATATTCTTGTCTTAGGGCTATAAGTTGTGGAAAGATATACTCAGTAAATAAATTCCCTGGACTTAATAATTTTTAATGCAGTTTACATTGACTCTTACAGCATATAATGGAGAATGGGTCGAACAAAAGAAGTTTTCTGCAAACAATTTACAACGTAAAGCGTAGCCCAAGTATGGAAATTAATTTGAAACAAAACAATACTAAATGTTAAAAACAATTTTTTAATTCTGGTTTTTACGACTAGAGGAAATATTATTTGTAGAGAGAATTATAAACCAACTGAAAGAGTCGATCTGGCTTATTTCCTGGGTCCGGTGACAGAAGGGTTTTTGCTATTACGTGTCTACGGTCAACTCACATCAAATAAGGAGAGGAAAGACAGGTGATTAGGCACGAGTAGACCCGCTTGGTGTGGGGGGGGGTTGGTGGTTGATGACGGTGGGCGTTCTGGGCGGGGGGCAGTCAAAAAGTAATGGCAGGAGTGGGTCATCACTTTCCTGTAAATGATACGAAGCACATTCATACTCTAATGTGGCTAAAACCGCTTGTTTTATTGTGGTGCGGCGGTGCTTCAATTAGGGGCGACGTTCGCGTTCCTTGAGCTATAGCTTATAACCACCTTTACTTTACTGTCCTGCCTTTACTCATTCCAGGGCGCGATGGCGATGGAATCGATCATCCTGCGGGGCGCGCGGCAAACCAAAATTACATTTTCCCTTATTATAGAGTAGGCTAACCGTGAATGGATGAATACCTCCCAGAATTCGAAATGTACATTGTACGAAAATAAAAAGTTTAAAAAGTGTTTAAAAATGTTTATTATTATATAACATACAGTTTCCTTGCTCCTGACACGAAATTATTGTAATTTACCTCTTGATTCAATCAAGCACCAGCCATGCCCTCTAGAATTATGTCTGGTATCATGTCAACTGACTGACATAACACACTTTTACCACCAACAAACTAACGTAAAGAAGCGTGACTAATTCAACAAATGAGGCGTTAGATTACTTTTAATAACTTTAAGAGTCCAAATAATTAGACAATATTGTAGCAGCTCGCCATTTTAATTCTTCAAAAGTACCCTTTTTGTTTTGATTTACAGTATTCTTTTTAATGAGAAGCTTTGCAAAGATTCAGGAGTCCTCCCGACAGTAATAATAAAAAAAACTAAAAAATATATTGAAGATATACTCCACATTTTGTTATCTATGATTATTATTAAAAATTGGTACCACGTAGGATAGTTAAGCGTAAAACCTTGGGCCGTAACCACAGTTTCCCTGGTGGAATTTTTCGGATACATAAAGTGGAGATAATTATGCCAACTTAAACTGTACCTGAAAAAGTAAAACAAGAAATTTAAAAGAGAAACTTTAATTGACTTGATCTTACCAAATTAGTAAGTATCTCTGACTCGTTCGAATGAACTCATTGTACAGTATAAAGTACTCATTGTTGAAATGCTGTTTTGGCTAAACCGGACACCACACATTAGATTTTTCTTCTTTGGTCTGTGTACAGCCTGTTGGCTGTTGTTTCTGTTTATTGTTTTATTGCTTACCAAGTATCATAATATAACACTTTCTGTTGCGAAGTGTTTTCTGTTACTATATTGTGATTTTAAAAATGTGGTCCCCAGAGTACCCAAAAATAACTTTGTGGACTGTAAACTGTAAAGTTTGGCACCTATGATGCTATTATTACTTTTAAATGGAGGCAAGACAAGGGCAGGCTCGGAGGTTGGTGTAAAGTTCTCCTGGGTCAAAAAATTGGGGATAAACTGTGCAAAATCTCTTAGTGAAATCGACAGAGACCGTATAATAAAATCAGAGGGATTTAAAAATTAGCACCAAATGTAAAGAGGAAGACAAATCTTGCATGTCTAAAGGAACTCCGATAGTCATGGAACAAGCTCTTTGAATGCTGTATAGACTGAAAAAGCAGGATTATGAGGCTGGTATGTAAATAAACTTCTGTTTTTTCTCTATTTTTTTTATATTTTTTTTTTTTTAGATTTTCCCGAAAACATACCTATTGGCTAAAGTGCCCTGTTATCCCAAGAAAGTACATGGTAAACTTAAAATTCAATGGTTTAGCCACGTATTTAGCTGTAGTTACATACAAAACTCCCCCTAGTAAATTTTTATTAACTTTTTAATCAGTAAAAAAAAAAATAAATAAATAAAAATTATTTTAATATGATATAAATGGAAAAATTAAAGATAAAGTCTAATCTAATAAAGTACTACCTGAATACATACATGAAATGAAATAACATTATTATGGTGTCGTTAGTTTTCATTTACATGTACAACATTACGGAGCCTTTATCTCTGCATAAGTTAGCGTGTGTTTTTGTCTTTCAAAAGTTACTGTTTTATTGGTCTGTGTGTCAGAAATAGTTTTGGTGTATTCCAAACTATCTCGTGTAAGTAAAGAAATATTGTAACTCTTTTTGTGATAGGTTATATAGAAAATGTGTTACATACACTAATTTTTTAGCATTTTTTTAAATGGTTCAAATAAATAAAACAAAAATTTTTCATTTTAAAAGCTGGTTCTATTAGCACAATTTTGCCAGTTTTTATTACAGTACAATTATGAGAAAATATCTTATGTTATTGATTTCTTATTACAAATACAAAAATAATTGTATGCTGTTAGAAAAGTCTTACAACAAACGTTTTATACCTGCCATTTGGTGTCAAAGCAATTGTTCGAACTGTGTTCCATCTACGGTTTGACAATGAGCCAATCTTGTGTAAAATGATTCGACAGAGTTGCCTAACATTTCTTCAGTTATCAAAGCAATCTCCCTCTATAATCCTGTTTCCTTAGGTCTTCCAAATTATGAGGCTTTCTTCTATAAACATAGGATTTTAAATGACTCCCATAGGAAAAAATCGAATGGTGACAAATCCGGAGATCTTGGAGGGCCATTCGATATCTCCTCTTCGGACCAATCCATTTATGAGGACACCTTAAATCCAAATACTCTCTTACCTGTCCTCCCATAATGGGTGGGAGCACCATCCCTGCTGAAGACATACATTATCAAAGTATTCTCCTGTTGCAATTTGAATAGCTGTGATTATTTCATTTTGGAGGCATATTGTAGTAAAGAAGTTCGGCATTTAAATTTCCATAGATGAAAAAGGGTCCAACCAGATTTGTTACATAAAATTCACCACACCATACTTTCTAGTTTTTGTGGTTGCAGTGAATGGGACTACAGTAATCCAATGTGGGTTTTCACTAGCCCAGTTAACGGCAATAGTGCCTGTTAAACATTGCCATTATAGGAAAAAAGTTTGCCTCATCAGAAAATAGTTAGTATGGTCCAAAAATCTCTATTGTCATCACATTTGCGCATCATCAAGTTCACACAACTCAACTCTTATTCTTCTGTCGTAATCATCCTCACTTAACTGTTGTACTAAATGAACTTTAAATGGTTTGTATTTAAAATTATCAAATTCTTACTCACAGACATAGGGTGCATATCATGTTTTGCTGTGCAGCTTTTCTGGAGACTGATGTATGTGGGACTTTCAATAAATGATTGCAAAACAATCTAGTGCATGTTCTTCATCTCGTTTGCAGAATTGTTAACCTACCCGACTTTGGCCGAATTACGTACACTCCCTGTCATTTCAAAACGCTCAATAGTTTTTTAGATATTGTTTGAAAGACACTTCTGGGATTTTTTTTTTTTTCCTTTCATGGAAAGTGTCATAAAACAAATTACAAACTTCCCGATAAGATCTTTGACGATCGCCATATCCTCGCATCATCAACAGAGTAATTCGTATCTCTTTCAGTAGCAAATTCCATTAAAATGCCAAATAAAAAACTGAACTACTGCAGATTAGATAACTTGTTGACAGCAATGCTTCAGAGACAACTGAGTAACTCGACAGGAATGATATGACCTTTGTTCATTTGTAATTCCCAATCTTAGACCTGTCTAGTGAAAGCTCCATGCTCAATCAATCTGAAACCTGATAGACCAGTATGATTAATAACACAATAATGTTTCTCATAGGCTAGTGGACCTTTGTCTCTTTAAAACCTTCCTGCTGACTGGAAAACACCAAGTACAGATTCCTAAGTAATCCAGAGAAAGTGACTCATAAGTTTCCTATCCAATTGTACTTAAAAACTGGTAAATTTGTATTCTAATTAACACCAGCTTAAAAATAAATTGTTTATTTTTATTTTAATTGAACTTTTAAAAAATGTCTAAAAAAATTATTGTAACACATTTTGTGGCAAGAACCAAGTTTATAAATTACATTGTTGAACATCATTAAATTTTTCAATAACTAAAATTGCTCTATGTTTTCAGATTAGAATAATTCCTTTGAGATGCGGTTTTGTGGCATTCAAGTTCAGTAAGCCCTATTACCTATAAAATTAATTATCACAAGGTATAGGCCTTCCATTAAGATTATTCACGATACCCTCGCGCAGGACGTCCCCCGTAGGTGTGACATAACAAAAACATTGTTCCCAACAAAGTAGATGCCCAATCTCTATCACGATTGTAAGAGGTGTTCAAATTTTATATTTAAATTATTAAAGGATATATTTTGGGTGTTTCCAGACATAATATACAAACCCAGTATATGTATTTATTCTATATATAAGTAGATATGAATATGGCGGTACTAGCTCACTTTTGGGACAGACAGAAATTCCATACAAAATACAGTTTAAAGGACAATAAACGAATCTGTAAAATCAAACAGTAAGGCGGTTCTAGCTCACCTTTTGGGACAGTCAGAAAATCAACGTAAAATACTGTTTAAAGGACCAATAAACTAATCTGTAACTCACGAATGAAAAATTAACCGAATTTTTAGCTGTTTTACTGTTCATTTGTAGGCTTCTAATTTCCTAAGCTGTATTTAATGAAAAAATCCAGAAATCTATCGAAATCTTTATTCCACGAAAGTTAATTGGTAACACAGCTCTTTATCATTTAATAGTCATCTTTCCAGTAACAATCCAAGTGTAATTTTTCATTTTTTATTCAATTCTTTAATCTTTTTTTTCATCCAAAACAGTCAAAAATCTGTTCGGTAAGTGTACTTTATAATTCATCCGAACTCGGCAAATTATTGTAAACCCGAGATTTAATCTTTCAATTTCTCCAGATTCAAAATTTTTGTATTTCTTATTTTCTTCTAATTTCCTATTAATTTCTTGTATTTTCTTTGAATGTTAAATCACCAACCTTATTCAACTCTTGTAACATTGCAATTTACATAGAAAAAAATTAATAATTCTACACTTATAAGGTGAAAAATCAACACTAATACTTCCAAAATACACAAAAAAACCGGGTTTTTGACCCTAAAAACACGGTTGTTGAGGGTCTAAAACTACAGCTCTTAAGGTGCATATACTAGAGTTTTTTGGTGAAAATCCTGAAAATCTACTGAATTTCTCTAATTATTGCGAATTTTTTTTTTTTTTAGCTTTAAAAAAGTTGATAAATGTGAACGATATTTCTCGAAAATTTCCTGTTGTAAATATAGTTAAAATCTTAATGAAAAATCTTGGAAAAGTTAAAGAAAAAAAAATATTGAAAAAATAGTATTATAGAATTTAAATTACCCCCCTACAGCAACCAATATAAGTAATAAAAAGTACTTTTATTACTATAACTATACTATTTTTTTAATAATTTTAAGTCTTAGTTTACAGATTTTTCTATAATGAAATAGAAGAATCTACAAGCTGTTTTTACTACAATTTTGTGCTGATTTGGGTCAAAAATCACCACATTCTCAAAATTTTAGCTTTACAAATTTTTTGCTCTTTAAATATTAAGCGGAAAAAGATTAGAGTGGGCCCCATCACATGCAAAAAAGATGTTTTTGATCATCATTTTACCTTACCCCGACAAAATAAGTCGAAGAATCATCTGAAAAATAAAGATATTTATGAAAACAGAATTAAATTATTTGAAGACTTAGGGCTAAAGTAGAATCAAACGCGATGGTCACGAGAAGATTTATAATATAGAAAAATTGCGTGAACTAAATAAAAATTGTAAAGGAAAGTAAAAAAGATCCGTCAAACTATTTAAAGATGAAAAAAAAACAATCAATCGCTGAGAAATTGGTCCATCTGAAACAAACGATAAAACTAAGTCTGAAAATGATCGAAGAAATTGACAAAAAACTCTTAATGAGAAACCCGAAAAAATCATTGATGTATAATTTTTTTTTATCCACTATCCATGGTCTTTTTCAAGCAATCCATTTTAACGAATTTAAATGAAAATTTTCATGTCATATTTACAAATATCTTTCTATTTTGTGCGTCCAAAATTTAAAAGTTTAATCGAAAAATTTCAAGAAACCGTTAAAAATATGAAGGGATATCTCTCTTTTGGGAATTGCGAATACGAAAGAACTTTAGTGAACGGTGAAACACAAACTATGCCCAATGTATTTTACTATAAAAGCAGACGAGATCTTGAACAAAATCGAGACTTTTATTACTAAGCAAATTAATAAAAATTAACACATCTGAAGACAGACAAATCATCCAAATCGAGGTTCTGGATGGACATTAAAACTCTGTAAACAACCTATTTATGAGCCTTAATAAAACACAGCAATTATGAGAACGCAGGATCATATATCGATTTACCAAAGAAAATCAAAGATAAGAAATCTTGTGTAAATATCAAAAATAAAGAAAGATTTCTGTTTTGTTTATTCTATCCGATGCGCTATTGAAAAACCCGAAAAGAATGCTGACAGAGCAAAGCAATTACGAGAAATTTGTAAATGACGAGATATCTTCAGGTTTCGAAATCCAATTGTCCTTAAAAGATATAACAATTCTTTGAAAAACACAAGTCACAATTCCAAGTAACAGTAATATCCAAAAATGTCATATAAATATCCTATCAGTTAATGAGGAGAAACTCAATATTTATCCATTACCAATTTCTGAAAAAATACGACGCTGAGTTAAACATTGACAAATTGTAATGTTGAAACAAGAAGACAAATCTCATTAAGTTATTGATAAACAGATTTAAATAAGCTCGTTTTCCTCTCAGTTATCTAAGCATGAACAAAAAAAATTTCTATGCAGAAGATGTTTAAGCCATTTCTACAAATCTGTGAGATTTTTAACAGACTCATTTTAGAAATTTGTAAAAATCACGAAATTTTGTAAGCCCACCCCAAAATTTTTTTTATTTAAAAAAAAAAAAAGCCGTTATTTCCGGGTCAAACAACAAAAAAAAATTTTTTAACTTAAGTATCAAAAGAAGTTTAGCCATCCGTACGTAATTTTATATGGACATTTTTGAAAGGCATATTAGTGAGAGATTCCCCACATTCAAAAACAATCCGGCAAAAATCGTATCACAACCAATATTCAGAAGCACATTCCATATGTTTTTTTACTCTATACTTAGTGACTAATGATGACCAATCGAACTTACATGTCCGATATGTTATCGAGCAAAAAATGAAGAAGATTTGCCAAATGTTCCTGCAAAATTGTTTGAAGAGCTCAAGAAAATTATCGAAATAACAATTGCGAACAAAATATAATTCTAAGAATAAAATAGCCTATTGAAATTGACCGAAGAAGAAGAAAATTGCATATCAAAATTCACTATCTTTGCCATATTTGTGAATGTGAGGGTTTTTGATAATCAAACAAGAAAAAAAGTACGAGATCATTTTCAATTAACAGGTAAATTTTAGAGGTGCTGCTCATTTAACTTGTAACTTGAAATCTCAAATTTCCTCCAAAATATTCCCGTTTTCTGCCCACAATATGTCATGTTACGATACTCATTTGTACATAAAAGAGTTGGCAAAACCAGTATGGTTAATTTTGGATTTTGATCGCAAACACAAGATGAGAAATATATAAATTATTCTGTAAATTCTGGATATGGATATGAGTTTGAAGATGATAAAACAAGAAAGTTCATCAAGTTTTCTTCTTCGTATATAGGCGTCCAGATTTATGTGGCATCGTCTATAGAAAAGTTAAGCTAAAAATCTAAAGAGAGGCAGACTTCAAACATACAAATCATATATATACAAGATGGTCTGAATCGCAATTCTAGATAGACAACCAAATGTCGAAGAATAGAAATCTTTAAAATTCTATGCCTGGAAAAGGAATATTTCCCTATGAATTTTATCGATAGTATTGAAAAACTTGATTACACAAAAGAATTGAGAATTCAAGATTTCTATTCACTTTTGACTGACGAGAGCATAACGTGAGAAAGATTTTCAACACTACTTAAATGTTTAGGAGACAAATTTAAAAGAAAAACATCTAGGAAATAACACTGATCTCTATAACATTCAAGATGTTCTATTGCTTCGCTGATATCTTTGAAAATTTTTAGAATATTTGTTTGAATTGCTATAAACCGTGAACCAGCAACACTATCTAACAGCTCCCAGTCTTGCATGGGATGCAAATGTTAAAATTAACGAACTAGAATTACAATTAAATAGTGATTATAAAATGTATTTGATGATCGAAAAATGGTATTCGCCGTGAGGCATTTCTCAATGTATTAAACGATATGTGAAAGCAAATAACAAATATTTAAAAGATTTTGAATATGACAAAGACCTGAAAACTATTTGTTGTACGTCGATGCTAATAACCTTTATTGGTATGGCCTAATGCAAAAGTTTACCATATAACGAAATCAAGTGGATGGATCCTAAAACGAATACTACAGCAGATTGGAAAGAAACAACTTTTGGAACTCACTGGCGAACGAAGATAATGGCTATTATTCTCGATGTCGATCTAGAATATCCGAATAATTTAACATGAAAATCATAAAGATTTGCCTCTTGCTCCAGAACATTATAACAACAAAGCTATTAGCACAACTCTACTGGATAAAACTGAATATGTTGTTCATACAAGAAAATTTTGAGATTCTATCTGGAACAAGGTATGATTTTGAAAACATGTTGAATAGAGTTCTTTGCATTCGATCAGAAGCCTTTTTATGAAAGATTACATTGATTTTAACAACCAAAACATGAGAACCAAAGCTACAAGTTTACTTTGAAAAGGACGTTTTATCAGCTGATGAAACAACTCAGTTTTTTGGAAAATCTATTGAAAATGTGAAGAAACAGATGTGATATTAGACTAGTAAATGAAGAATTATCAATGAAACCAGGCCCAAAGAAAACGAACTTCAAATGCAATTAACATCTTTTGACGACAAACTGTATAGCGAGTCACATGTACAAGCAGAAAGTTAAATTTAAACCAAGTCCAATCTACATAGTGTTTTTCAGTTCTTGACCTTTTCATAAATTGTTAATGTAACAGTTTTATTACAACAAATTAAAGAAGTTTGATCCAGATTTGAATCTGTGTTACATTATACCAGACATTTTTATATATTTACAGAATGCGAAAAACGAGATCCCTTTAAAATTATTAAATATAAATAAAGAAGACTTTGATACAATTGAATATCCAAAAGATCATGAATGTTTCACGACTAAAAATAAAATGGTAATATGGAAATTCAAAGATGAGTTAAATAGCGAAGTTTTAGAAGAATTTTGTGGTTTAAGGGTCTAATATGTACTCGTACAAATATCTAGATTTAAACCCAGTTAGGTGTAAAGTAAATTAAGAGAAGCGTTGTACAAATAAAACAATAAATATCGAAAAGCTTAAAGAGATGTATGTTTGGGAACGTAAGATAAAGAAGAATTTAGGGAGATGACTGTAATAAAAAGCTAAAAACATGAATTGTATACCATCACCATAAACAAGCTGGCACTGAACGCTTAAAGATGATAAGAGAAATGTCCTAGAAAAATAAGATCGATACAGTACCGTATGGATATAAAGGCCGAAACAAAATCTAATTTATATTAGATGATTTAAATAAACTTAGGAAACTTTTTGACATGTAAATGGAAGATGATTTTGATTCACTGCCACAAATGCAAAGAAAAAAACGAAAAATATAGATTTTTCTAAAATCCGCTCAAAACTCAAAACGGGTTGTATAGAATTGCAGCAAAATGTAATACAAATAAGAGTAAATTTATAAAGAATCCAAATGAAAAACAAGTAAAGAATGAATCTAAGAATAAGTGAAGAAATCGAGATTGAAGCTAGAGAAATTCATGCACCAGTACCGAAAAAAGATTCAAACGAGAAAAATTAATAACTTTAGGAAATTGACGATTTATGGCAAGCAGATTTTAGTAAACAAGTCTAACAATTCAGATCAAAATGATGGATTTAAAAAAATGTTAGACAATGTTATTGGTACTTTCTCAAAATATGGCTTGGTCAAGAGCTATCAAAAGAAAAAACGGTAAAGATGTTTCAAAAGCCTTCGTGAATATATAGTAAAAGATGCCATACAACAGGGATCAATCACAAACCTCCTAACGTTACTTCATACAGAATAAAGGGTATTTAGAGTTTAAAAATAAAGAAATTAACGATGTATTGAGGAAAATACAACATTAAGATTTTATCATACAGAAAAACGAAGAGAATTCAAGTATTATAGAGAGATATAACAGAACTCAAAATGAGATGAATGAAAGTAATTTTTGAGATTAATAAAAACTCTTAAATGGATCGATATTCTTCAAGAAATCGAAAGAAAATAATATAACGATACTGTTCATAAGCACAATCCAAAATGAAGCCTAAAGACGTAGATAAAGATGCAGAAAAAGAGATATTAGAGTCGGTTTTTTAAGTATGGTTTCCAACCAGAAATTCACACGACAACTAAATTTAAAGTCAATGATCATGTAAGAATTGTTAGTAAAAAAACTAACATTTTCGAACAAATATAAGAACCATTGGTCAATAGAAATCTTAGTGATTTAATCAAATTAATAACACCAGATCCTGTAACTTATAGTATAAAAGAATTAAATAAGGAAGAAATAACCGAAAAGTTTTTAGTGAATAATGAAATTGAGAAAGTCAAAGAATTTTTCGATATTAATGGAGGCTCAAAAGAAATGTTCAATGTGCAAAGAAATAAAAGGTTTTGAAGCTTTTTATAAAGATAAAAGTAGAAAAGATGGAATTATTTATAATTGTAAAGATTGTTATAGGAAGTATCATAAAGAGCTGTATGATAAAATAGAAAAATTAACTTTGGAAGAAGAAAGAATGTCTTAAATGTAAAGAAACTAAAAAAATTTCAGAGTTTAATAGTCATGCCCTATAGTAGATATAAGAAAGACTCATATTGTAAAGATTGTGTAAAGAAGAATCACCATAGATTTATATTATGAAGATACACAATGTGAATGTGGAAGAACAAAAAAATGGTTAAATAAATATCAAAAACATTTACAAAACAAAATATTCATAATTCAAGAGTTTTAAGTAAAATTGAGTAACATTTTCTCATCGTGTAATTTAGATATTCATAAAAATCAGTCTAGATTCTGCCATATATGTAGTAAAATGATTTCCGTTGTATAAAATATTCAAAGATTTCTTTCATTTGGTTATACATGATTGGAAGAATTTGGATCTCCTTGTCTTAATATCAATTTCCATTTCTGGGTAATCAAATTCAAGTTTCTTTCAATCTTTTTCGGTATTTCTCTCTGTTGCGCTCTGATAACGATATAAGGATATTCCCACATGTGATTCTTCTTAAATTTAATACAAAAACATGGTTGTTTTTTCTTAGCAAAATCTTTACAAACAAGGTCTGGTTTCATTATGTCAATTTTTACACTTTGTTTTGCGATTATTTCCGTTTTTATTTCATCTTTAATTTGCAAGTGTTTAACTTCGGTCCTCTAAATGTCTTTAATCTTGTTTTCAAGTTTGTACACACCAAATTTACGAATACTTGGTAACAACTTCTTCTAAAAACCCTAGTATCCTTGAAACATTTCTGCTATTATTCATTTTAGATTTACAAGATTATAGAATATAGTGCCATGCTTCATTGATGAAAACAGTGTTGTTTTTTGAAAGTTTGAAGCGGGGGGGCGAATCTCACCCCTACCTTCAGAATGTATGTTTGCGAAGCTTTTTTTATATTTTTCTTTGACATGTTCTTTAATTGCTTTCTTTCGTATCTTTATATTCTAACACCTCTGCAACATCATTCGCCTGTTAAACCAAAATTCATTAATTTCGTCAACCAACTGTTAAAATTTTCTTTATTATTGAATTTTGGGAGTAGATTCACAACTGACTCCATTTAGATAGAAAAAAAATTTAACTAGTAATTTTTATTTCGAGAATAAAGTCTAGATTCATTTGATGAAAATATTGGTCTGTATGTAATTTTTTTGTAAGAGTCGCGATTCGATACCCTGGTCAGACACTATGTTTTCAAAGCTTTTTTTTTTGATTTTTCTATAAACATTGTCTTTATTCGTATTTTTTGTGAATATTCGTGAGAGTGGGGCCCCTCGAGGGCTCCCTTATCTTTTAGATAAAAGTATTGGTATATATCATCATTATCAACTCGTTTTGAAAGTTATGAAAGGTAAGAACGATTCGTTTTCCCACCCTTGATTCATCAATTATTCTTTCGACAATTCTTAAATATATTCGTTGTATTTACTCTTCATTATTTATTAAATTTCCCTCAGAGTCTTGTATAGTTAGAACGATTTTTTGAATTCTTTTAATATTTTTATCTAATTGGAAATATCATCGATTTCATTCGGTTTTTCACTGATTTTTTTGATCCATAAAGCAACATTTGGGTAAAAAAGTGTATCAAAATTTCAGATTCTTTGTGTAAATTGTTCGGTATAATTTTCAAAACTAGGTTCAACGAGATTGCAGTGCCACTTCAATTAACATCGAAAGGTCTAAATTTTGGCGGTTTTTATTTCCTAAATATACCTGATATGGCTCCATAGTTTCTTGAACAAACCCTAACAAATCTACAATAATTGCTGAAAACATTATTCTAACTGGTGATTTTATTTGAATTTTATTAGAAGAGATAATTTTTTTTGCTATTTCAAAACTTGTTTTCGTCAAAGTTTAAAGATTTA
>NW_025786158.1:0-19702 GCF_021130785.1 Homalodisca vitripennis | reverse complement strand
TTTTAAACTATCAGATAAAACTAATATGGTCCATCATAAAAAATTCTCCTGTTAAGAATTTGTACATTTTTGCCCTAATTACTAAGTCCTAAGGTACATTATGACTCAAAGATTTTTGAAAAACTTGATGTAAATTTGAGAAACGAAAACACATTGAAACCTATCCATATGTGTGTTTTTCCCTACCTTCTAGTATCAAACCAAAAAAACCCTGATGAGTTTTCTGAATTCTTTTCCAGTTCATTGGTATACGTAATCCACCCTTCTTTTCTAAATGGTCCTGATTCTGATGAATTTAGTCAAGCATCTCACCGATTTCCAAAGTCGGCCCACTTATGCAAATCCACTTCCTACACAGGTCACAGGGCATGTGGTGTCTACTTCTAACCCTGACTGTTCAAAATTCTTTGCAACTTGACACAATAACCCCAGTGATTGTTACGTTACCATGAAGGCACAAGCATTCATACATTGGCCAAATTTTCAGAGGACGATTGTTGCAAAAAAACTCCTTTTGGGAGATTGAAGGATCCACATATTGTTTATTTTAGATACAACAAACAGTGGAAATATACCGACCACAGCTGTTCGTCACGCCTACGACGAATGTTGTCACGACATTAAAATTAGAGTCTGGGGACAACATCGCCATTTACAAGAATGGTATTAGTCTATCAGTGTTAAAAGTAATGATTACTTCCCGGCACAGCAGTTCGAAGGCTTAAAAGGTTCAGATTTTTACGTTTCGGTGTCATCTCAAAAATATCTAAAATGAAAGATCGCACCTTTTAATTTTTGAAGGTTGATTTGTGACAAAACCACGTATGCGATGCCAAATAGGAATTTCATCACCTTTGGTTATGGACGACTCTTATGGGTTATAACGTAAATCATCTCTTAACTTCTTTGTAAATTATACTAAAAACCGCATTTGGCGAGTAGTAACCCGAGGATAGAATATATCATGTATCGAACCTTAAAAGTTCACAATCTTATGACCATATTATATATTCTATATTATATATAGAGAAATAAACTGAAGTACATTAATACTACAGTTTTCCATATTTTGAAATTGTGATGTTACATTGGTTTAGTTAATGGTAATTATTATTACAAGAGTATAATGGAGTTAATAAGTGACATATACAAAGAGTATTTACTACACAAAAAATCAGACATTTTTAGATAGTGGGACAAGAAAATTCTACAAATAGTTACCAACATGGTAAACAACTCTATAGCTAAAAAACTTGTTTTAAACTAAAATGAAGATACGTACTGATTAATTTGTGCATTTTTTAAAAAATGAAGATGAGGAATATCCAATCATGTACCTTAAATTCATCAAGAGGCTAGAAGCCATTAGTTATTAAACTTATATATTAGGCTATGCAAACATATGGGTTTGACGATGGAGGTTGCCACTTGTATGAATGATTATGGAGGAGCTATAATATCATTTCCTCCAATATATATAATTATGAAAACTCGCAGTGAAGATTACGCTTTCACTGAAGAAATAAAGAACAACGTTTCACTTATAATTATCTATATACATCCTAATTGTCTGTGAACCATAGTAAGTCATGTATAAACTTTGGGCGTTACATTTTCTTTGTAAAAAATACCAAAATAATCTGTATGCAATTTTTATTTGAAACTTTTCATAAATAATGTTTTGTGTTGTTATTTGAATTATATAAAACATTAATTGTTTCATCTAAATTTAGGCCATTTTATATTGTAAAGTCTCAAAACATATCTGGCGAAGATGGGTATTACATTTGATGATTTTTGACCTATTTGGCTACTCTAAAAAACGGTAGTCTAAAGGCTGCTTGGGTAATTGTCAGGAGTGGCCACTATTTTTCGGAAGATTTATTCTCGTCGGGAACATTAAAAACACTATATTATTTAGAGAAGAACTCAGAACTTTATTGAAAAATTAATGTGGAAAAATTAAATTGTTTCATATTATTGGACAATCGGTCTTTGTTTTCTGCCTAGCCAAAGGAAGCCGACTATCGGCGAGGGACGGAAAACCAACCTTTGTTCCCTATTTACTACTTGTTATAGGCTATATGAATAGGTAAATACACTACGTGTGGTTTGGAGGAGTGTTATTTAAATATAAACAACATTTAAACGAGCGCTCACGTGATCTGAGCTTGAAATTTTTAGTTTTAATAACCTAATCTACTCCTATAGTATATTGCTTATATCCATATAATTCCCATATAGGAAACAGGAGTTGGACTACGGGTATTCAACGACATCCGCTTCCATTTTGGAAGGCAGAAAACAAGGAACCGATCGTCACCTTAATGACAAACATGTAACTTTTCCAAGTAAGTTAAAAAATAAGTCTGTGCTTTCTAATTAATGTAAGTTTTTTACGCGTTTTCCGGTAAGAAAAAAGCTTTCAAAAATAGTGGCCTTCGGATAATATGAATGTTACCCCAAAAATCCGTTGTGCGGGTCTTAGGAAGATTCTCATTAAATTTTTTCATGAAGTGAAAGATTTGATGTAATAAGGTTTCTAACTTAATAAACTAATTTTTTTATAATACCTGTTTTGCAAACGTTTAGACTGATGTAAATATTATGAATAAAAAAGAAAAAAAGCATATTCTTAGTCTGCACGAGTCACTTTTTTATGTTTGAAGAAGGTCGTCTAATTGCAAACTTACAAAAACCATATTGTGCCCTTACAATCAGTAACATTTAGGTTTTTAAACAAGATTCCATAATTTTGTACGATGTGAAACCAAGTGTTAAAATCATTAGACATATATTTTTACGTTCTAAATGTAATAATGTAATATTCAGCATGGATGTAAAAAAAATACTCTGTTTTATATCCCAAAAAATTTTTCGGTTTGATTTTATCAGGTGCGTATAATTATTTTGCTTGCAGTTTTGAACCCTTGGAAAACTATAATTTTTTTTATTTCTTATGTGGTGACACATGACTAATTTATTGATACTTATAAGGAGGTATTAAAAAATTAGAAGCACTAAAAAATAGTTCTAACCAAATCAGACATAAACCCCAGTATCCAAGGACGGATGGTTTTTTCCCTTTTATATCTTTTTTGTACTATTTTTTTTTTTTTTTTTTTTTGTCCATTTTCCTTTTTTTTTTTATGTATCTTTTTTTTGTGCTTTTGGGTATTATACTTAATGACATTCAGGTTTGTAATAAAAAAAGAAGTTTTTAAGCACTTCTTTAAGACATTTTTAGAAGCCTAATTTATTTCAATTCTTAAGAAAGATCCTGACACTGACGTAACAAGAGCTCCAATAGCTCAAAGAGAAGGTTGTCTTTACTATTAGTAAAATTTGTTTAGAACGTCTACTGGTAAAACATGCTCATTCCAAACCTGCCCTTTTGAAATACAAAAAATTGATTTGAAAGTTTACTGTGGCTATGTGGGCAGAGGTAAACAGGTGGTAGTTTGTACTGGGCAAGAATGATACTGCTTACTAACATCACTTTTCCATGATAACAACTGTGAAGAGAGTTTTATTAGATTTCTTTAGGGACCGAGCAAAACTTGATAACTTGCGAATTGGGATTTTGTGTTTCTCACGATTTATATAAATCAAAATTGATGGACAGGTTTGTAATTCATACTCATTCATAAAAAACTACACTCAATCAATAGTCTAGGGAGGCCTCGAGCCCTTTCGCATTTGTAATTGATCACATAATCGTAGTGTTTTGTTGGGAACATCGATTTTAGTTGTTGAAAAGTAAATTTTTTTCTTTGAATTAAATATGATTGTCAGCCACGTTACTTTGCGTTAATGGTCGACAATGGGAGGGTTTTAATTGGGTTTTGAAAACATGAATCAGTAATTTTTCCTTGGCTCATATTTTCTGTAGCTTTACACATTTAAAACAAAAACTGTCAGCCGCTTAAATTAATAGTTATATCCAGAGTCAGTTATATGTAAAGAGACTAAAAGCAGCTAATTTCAGTAAAAAAGTAGATCGTTATAACGTTTGTTTATGTTGTTTTCATACTTACATTTTTATTCTGATGGTTGGTTTAATGTCTATCGAGATAATAAACTGAAATCTAAGAAATAGTTTAATAGTTTTAATCCTTATAATTACCCTCACATTTCGTTCCTCAACAACACTTTACAGCTGATTGATTTATTACCTAGGGAAATAAGCTTAATTTGAAATTGGTACCCTGTACATTTATAAGTTTACTAAAATTGCCCCAAGGCTGGTTGAGTATAGTGAATTGCATGGCCAATAAATGAAACTTGTCAACATTAAACCAACTATGAGAACATTGAAAGAAGGAAGACAGAACGGTGAACAGTTTATGAAGAGTCTCGAACAATACAAAGAATTAAAAAGTTCCAGTAACATCGTTTTCAATACGTTCGACTTATAAAAGTTTTTATTTAATAGTTTTCACAATTCCGATGTTGATTTTAAAGGTGTAGCATATTTAGTTGAGTCACAGTTTTAGCTCCAGTTTACCTTCCGCTTAGCCAACGTCTGAAATCTGATACTGTTACAAAAGTTGGACTGCCAGATTTCAGGCGCTGCGCTGAGCGGAAGGTGAAATAGAGCTAAACCCAACGTTTCGTATCGAATCAACCTCCCCACGCTAGCTACGTTATTTCTAGACTACAGTGTTGTTGCAAATACGTTATAACGAGTTTGTTACTAATAAAAATTAGTACCGTATACTAATTGAGGCGTTTTATTGTATGTTTACCTATTCAAATATTATAGCTGCTCTGATGTTATACAATTTAAAAATATGAATTAATCTCACTAGTACTGAAAGTTGGCAAAATAATTAAATTTCAATTAATTCAATAAAGTTGTAAAAGGTAAGTGGAACTACCTTATATGAAATAATTGATATTTAAGATTAATATACTTATAACTGGTAAATAGAACCTGGTTTAAACAAGTATATAAAACTGTAGTGAAAGTTCAAACTACCGTTCTCTTTAAAATTCTGTTTTAAATCTTTAGAATAATTAGGTTATAGTTGGGAAACAAAAAGGGTTATTTTTTTAAGAATTTTAAACCATTTTATTTGCAACCCATTAAATGAATAGTTGGGGTAATCCAGCATTGAAAACGTTTCAGAGCAAGTTACTTGAACCAGAATTTATTTCAAATCGATCAGTAAAATTGTTCATGATTCCTCCTGTAAAGTTCAGAATTGTGCACTTGGAACCCACATGTTATTCTAAACCCGCGAGTTGGCTCCAGGAAATGTGTGAGGGATCTCAATGTTTTTCAACATATATGATAAGACTATTTAGTCATGTTTCTTTCATGAGCTGTAAAGGTCAACAAGTTTTTGTGGAAAATATTTTATTTCTCTCAGTACAACAAATGTCACAACTCTTCAAGGATTAAACAGATTTCTATATTTAATTTGTATTTATCTTTCTAATTAAACATATTTCAGTTTATTACAAAAAGTGTGTTTTTTAGTGGTAACTCCAAATATTATCAACTTTTATTTTAACACGATCTAAATGGCCATCTGAAAATAAAATATTTAATACAGAGTCTAATACAAGTGGTATTAATGTCAGTATAAATATATAAATATATATATATACACACACACACACATAAACAAATAAATAATATTATATAAAACAAAAAACACGCTCTTATATAAGAGCACGTTATTTTAAAGTATTGACCTTTTAATATAATATTTGTGATCATCATTTGGTGCATTTGGACTGTAATAATATATGATAGTGATATAAATTTTCTCTTTGTACACTTGATCCGTACGTTCTCTTCCTGTTCTTTATTCTATCCTATTCCTCCATGTCCATCTCCAATCTCCATGTTGTAGATGTATGTTTATAGTTCTAACCTATCTTAGATTCATAAGTGCATTATTTTCAATTACTTCTGATTCGTATTTAGAAGGAATTCATTCCTCAATCATACTTATTTGTGATAACTTTATAGACCAACGATGTCGCTGACATGTGCCAGTAAGTACTAGCAATATTTAGTTTTAATATCATTAAACAGTTTGTTAATATTGCCCGGCATTTGCTATATTGCTCTTAATTTGTGTTTGTTTCAAAATATTACCTTTAGTCAATACTTCTTTTTATGACGCCTAATTTATAATTAAGGCCTAAAAAATAGTAATTTAATTTGTAACATACAAATTTATGTGATTTAAAAGATTCTCAATAAATGATTGTAATTTATACTTTGTAGCCTACCCAATACAATTTATATTCCAGCAATATTACATTCAGACCTAGGCTTAATCAAGATAGATCCATCGAACTAGGTAAATATTTACTTTAGCCACTTTGCATTATTTAATGGTCAAAAATTTTGAAAAATTTAATCAAAAATATAAATGTTATGAAAATCCCAACAGATTTTTAACTTTGTCAGGACACTAGGATTTGGTAAATCTTAAGATCAGCGACTACTTACCGCTCCGTTCGCCATAATTTTTTGAATTCTAGCACAAGTTAACGTAATTTCACTGAAAAAAATAGGCCTAGTCCCGATTATCGCCGTAGCCGTTTACTCCCCCCCCAAAAAAAATTTGAAAAAAATAAAATTAAAAAAAGACCCTGACTGACAGTGCATTTATTCGTTTTTTTGGTCTTATTAGTTCGTAGGGCAGTAGTCCAGGTACTACTTCTAGTATAAACTCGTCTTATCTTATCAGTAATAAACGCGCGCCGCTTATCTTTTGCCTGTAATGAAACCTACATTAGTTCTCTCTGAGTTTCGTGTGTGTAAGCAGTCATGGCGTGATCTGGGCTTGGACTTTGGCAAGCTTGAATTAATTTTTTTCTAAAAGAGCAAGCATCGCGTGATCTGAGTTTTGAATAGGCAAGCTAGGGCCTTTTTAGCGTGTGACAAGAACCATCGCACGCCATGTTAATAACTTCACTAATTATTCCTTGTCCATGTGGGTTTGTTTGTTTACGTCTGGCGGTCAATCAAAGCCGTCCTATAGGTCACGTGATCCGCCGGGCCAATCGGAAAAACTTTCCTGTTTGTCACGTGACTACTGTCAACTCATCAAAACGACCATGGTCGACCATTGGTTTTTAGTCTGATAGTCGAAAATCTTGTTATTTATGTGTTTTGCATTGCCAACATTGCACTACCGAAAAAAACTGGTTTTTATATGTTTGCGATAATCGGGACTATTTTTTTCGGTGAAATTATGTTAACCTGTGTTTAGTATGCAAAAAATTACGGCGATTGGAGCGGTAGTCGCTGATCTTAAGATTTACCTAGGATTTTTAGTAGTTGAATGGGCTGACAGTAATGTCTCTAGTCATCAGAGCAGAATTTGCCAGATAGGCCTATTAATATAAAAATATATTACAAAGTGAACTTTATAATTCAAACATAGTAAAACAAGTGAAATCGTTTGGGTAATATGTTATGTAAGTAATTAATTTGGGTAGGGTACGATAAGCGGACCCGGTTTTTTATATCGAAGAATGTAGTAATCAATATCTAATATTTGCATCTCAAATCCAGACTATCAATCGATATAAAAGTATCGATCATATGTTTTAAATTAAAATATGAATTTAATATTTACAGTGATCAAACAAATTATTATATAACCAAAATAAGGAAAACTGAAAACGACCATATTTGCTCCGCTCACAGTTACAGTTGTTTCTTTCCCACAAATTTCAAATAAAGGGTTTTTCAGTATGAGTCCAAGATTTTGAAGCCATGAAAAACATGTATTATCTTTCAAAGCAATGTCGTGTAGTTTTCTAAAAATTGACTGCCATTTTTAATTAATTAAAATTACTTATGTAAATTTGAAATATTACTTTGTGATTTACTGATTTGCATTGATGAGACACCAATATTCCGTGAGTTATTGTGTGTTATGAGAATGTGAAGTTGTAGAGAAAATTGTATAAAAATGTTTATAAATATGAACAAGGAGTGTTTTAATGAATATTTTTCGAATTGATAGAATGGCAGTTTCTTGATATAAAGTGTCAGTAGGATATCTCCTAGTTTGTTTGAAACCGGCTTTTAAGATTGCCTTCTGAACCACTTGCAGAGGTTGCAAAAGAGTTTTATACGCTCCACCCCAGGCTATTATTCCAAACGAGAACAACGATTGGGCATAGACGAAGTAAGCAAGTTTAATTTCTTTTTCATTTAAAATTTCAACTTAATTGTTTAAATGCAAATATATATTTCCTTGTTCTCTTTTTTACATATTCAACATGTGCAGACCATTTTAAGCGCTTGTCAAAAATTACACCCAAGTATTTATAAGACGATACATTTTCAATAGCTTCACAAGAACAAAGTTCATTGTTGTAACTGCCCACAATTATGGACCACGAGGTCACCAAGGGCATAGTCTGTGGTCTCCCGGAGAGAGATGGGCATTAAACTTAGTCTTTGATGTATTTAATGAAAGAATATTTTGGTCAAACCATTTTTTTAAGACCATGAGGTCATGTAGAGCGTTAGAACGGGCATCAAACCAGTCGCTACCTTTTATTAAAATTAAGCTATCATCTGCAAATAAAACAGGATTGTGCCATTTAAGTTCAATTTAGAGATATTGTTAATATAAATCAAAAACAGAATTAGGCCCAGCGTACTACCCTGAACCACCCCGTAGTCCACCAGAAGCGCGTCACTCTCGGTCCCACAGAGAGACACGATCTGTAGCCTACTTGTGAGTCGAGAACCATGAAAGCGCATTTACCCCGAAACTCCAGTGGCCTCCAATTTAAGGAGCAAACCTATTTCTATCAATGCTATCAAAGGCCTTCCTCAAATCAAGAAATATTAAAATAATTGCGCAGGTTGTTAGATATAGCATCATTGATTTGTCTCCAAAAAGAGCATCAGAAATGTTCCTATCCTTTCTGAACCCATACTGACACTCGCACAAGATTTGGTTGTTAGAAAGATAGGCAACTAATTATTCTTTAACTATATGCTCAAGGATCTTGGAGAATACACTCAACAGGCTGATGGGGCGGAAATTATTTGTAATTACAGTTAAATACAATATTGACTTTAAAACTAACTTTTGGAAGATTTCATTGTCTTAAAATTCAGAACATAGCTTAGTTTCACAACTAGCTAATTGTTACAATAGGCCCATACAATCTTTCCTTTACGTAAGTTAATAAATATTTTGGTAGGCTATATACTCATAAGAGTCTTAGCTTATCTTAGGATAATGCTCTTGAAACAGAGGCAATCTATGACTTTCTATGACATGAAAATCAGTAGATTGTTGTTACTGGGTGATGGAGTTTTTCTTAATTTACATGGTTTTGCAGACACGATTGACTTGATTTGTATAAGATTTAGTACAGAAGTTATATGAGGAAACCATTGCAATATACTTACATTTTGTAATCTATGTTTGTGGTGTTAAAATGTATTTTGTAGATTTATAATAACGACTTAGAAATCTAATTAGCTGGTATATGGTACTTTTAAAATATACCAACACTGAGATCTGGCTGGGCCTATGCCATAACCATGTCATTCTTATTGAGAATTAAACTGTTTTACGAATTGATTTTTATTTTTGACTTATATTATTGGTAAAAAAAATCTCTTGGATAATAAAAGAAAGCAGTTGACGACGGTTGACATACACGTTACAGTATAAGCCAAATATGCTTTTGCTATGATTAACCATGTGTGATTAATGGACGTTTGGAAAATGAATGGGCATTGCAGTATTCTGTAGTGACTTTTGTATTAGATTTTTTATTTCAGAAGCATCTTTAGAAATGCTCCACCTGTAGAAATGTGCTCTGAATGTGATGGAATGTTTTCTCTTCAAACTTAACCGCTGTTTAAGGATTTTTATATTGTATATTATTTTACTCAGAATTATTATTAAAATTTGTATTAATTGGGTAATTAGTGTACCCAGATGCGT
Organism: Homalodisca vitripennis; assembly: GCF_021130785.1. Classification (NCBI taxonomy): domain Eukaryota; kingdom Metazoa; phylum Arthropoda; class Insecta; order Hemiptera; family Cicadellidae; genus Homalodisca; species Homalodisca vitripennis. The sequence goes on along the minus strand of NW_025786158.1, from coordinate 9,749 downwards.
ACATTTATTCATATATAAATGTATGTTGTACTACTATACTGTTTAAATTCACATCGTCTTATATTTGAATTGCTATTAATTACTTTATGTTTTTTTATCATTTGTATTAAAAAAAATGTATATGGGAGTAACATATCCTCGATTTAAAGTAAAATCTGCAAAATTATACTGTTAGAGAAACCATACATACTTATAAAAACTAGAAATTTGTACATGTTAGGGTGTTAGAGCTCGCCAAGCCTGGTGGGGGGGGGGGGGGGGGGGGGGGGGGGGGCACAAGGGACAGGCTTTGAAAAAACAAAAGGTTTTTTTTCATAATACATATCTAATATGAAAATAAAACTATTTAAAAAATTAGGGCGGGGGGGAAAATAGGAGGATGGATTGTAAATATAAATAGGTTTTTAAACGAGTTGTAAGCAAATGGCTTAAAGAAAAGGCATTTTACTCTGTGAATGAATATTTGGGCCTGTGATATTAGTTCCTTAAGTTTATAATTTTTGTCTAGTCAAGTTTTAAAGTTTATTATCTTTTATTTTATAGTTTCGGAGATTTTATGTTTTAACCACCTGAACTTACATATTTTAAATATTTATATTGTTACATTTTTCATTTGGGTTTTAATTGTAATGTGTTATTTGTGTTTCTTGTCCAAGTCTGTGTTTTTTTATATATTTTGCCCTACAATGCTTTCTTATTTCTTCAATAATTTTTTTACAACCACTCTCTATTTATACCAGTTTATTAGTTTTGTAAGTTTCTTATGTCTTTTTTTGCAACATTCCTGTTAATTTTTAAAATAAGTCTCCAATTAATAAAATTGTTAATTTTTTAAGTATTACTGCCTAAATAATGTGTACGTAAGTCTATTGTATAACACTTTATTATGTTGCTTAGTGACTAATAAAGAAACATCTTGAATCTTGATTCTCTTCAGAGTATGTGTTCTTAGTGATTAACAACAAAATCTATATAAAAGTTCAATGTTGGAAAAAGTGTTTCAATCAAATGATAGTATTTTGTGAAACTGATTTTGAGAGGGTTAATGCCCTGGAGTACTTTAACTACTTTTATACATAGCCTACCATTTTGTAGGTTGTAACCTAACAGTTTTTTCAAATTATTTAAGTTCATCATTAATTATTAACCATTACTTATTTGTTTTATATATTCATGAAGAATATTTTAAAATAGCATTTACATTTATTCAAACAACCAAGCATATTTGTAAAATTCTTGTGGTTTTACCAATGAAATCAATAAATGAAATTTACCTGGCCTAGATGTTTATATCATTTGGAAATAAATATTTTGCATCAATCTTTGTGTAATGAAGTATTCGTATTGTCAGAAGTGACAAGCATGCAAGAGGCGATTAGCATGTGAAGTGAGCAAGGGTGTCCCTAAGTTATACTTTTTATTATATCAAAGTAGTGAGTCATTTCAATTCTATTTATGATTATATTTGGTTGCAGTATCCAACGAAGTGCCCCGAGCATCCTGTGGTGTCTCCAGTCTCCGGGGGCAATATTTGAGAAGCGACTCATTGAGAAATACATAATTGAGAATGGGATAGATCCAATATCTGGGAAGGAGTTGGTTGTGGAACAGCTGATTGAAATCAAAAGTAAGTTTTTGAAGAATGTTGAATTGGCTAAACTTGTGCGTTCATAACATAATACACAACAAAATTATCAATCTGTCATAGACCAAAGTTCATCTAAGGTTAATTCACATTTTTTAACAATGTGATATTAAAATTCTTTGTTAGGCGTTTTAAAGCTTTTAGAACTTATAATTCTTTTTACATTCAGGTATTTAACAAAAATAAATGTAAGTAGGACCCGAGTACTATTTTAATAGATATAAAAACTCTGGCCCATATGTAATTGGAGATTTACTTCTAGATGCTCTTATATTATGAACTCGTTACAATTGGATTACCAAAGTACACACTTAACTCATGACTCCCAGAGTAGCAATATTGTGTAAGTAGTACTCTATGAAGGGAATTTTTACATAGGCTAGTGAGAAATTTCAAACCTCTTAACCCTTTCGATCCGCCAACGTTTCCTATTTTTAGGACGTCCCCACTGACAATCTGCAGTATTGATCCCAACGTCCTATTTGTAGGACGTCACGTGAAATTGCGTATGAATCCCTCAAACGTCCTATTTTCTAGGTCGTTCCATTAGTATAAAATATTTTTTTTAAATGGATTTTTAAATGAAAAGAAACCTTTGTTCCACTATATCAAGAATATTTGATAAAAGAACCGTTTTACAAAGTTATAAGTATTATAGTGAACTTTTAATTTCAGTATGGTCTCGATGCTATTTTAGAAGGCCTGTGACTGCCTCCAGTGCAGTCTCAGCGCGGCACCCAAACGTCTCAGTTCAAGTCATGCTGGGCGAGGCAACAAAAATCAAAGAAAAGAGGAAAACAAAGTATACATTACAAGTTAAACCTAAAGATTAATTAGGGATTTATATTATTTGTTACATGGGTGGTGTAGGATGGCCGACATGACCAGATGTTTTACACCAGTATATGGGATGAGAGACCGTAAGTCAACCAAGTTTGTGAAAGAAAATAAGATCACTTTTTAATCTTTTATCTAGGGAATTGATGTTTTAAAAATATATTCATTATTTTGTATCAAATGAGTAATACAACCACCCAACCAATATGCTAGGACTTAAGTTTACTGTGACCTTGGTTGATAAACTTAGCCACGGTGAATGGTTTGACCATAAAAGAACAAAGACCCCCCTAGACCCAGATTTTGGCCTTTGGTGGTGACGAAGAAAAGCAAGGTGGAGGGTATAACAAATTTTTTGAAAATACTGCCAATAATAATATGCAAAGAAAAACTGTTGTGAATGTAGGTCCAGCATGTACAAACGGTGGTGGCAGAAAGTAAAAGAAGTCATCTGTACCATTTGTTTGCTAAGTGGAAGAAAGGGTTTCTATCCATACCAAGTGCTTTCCCTATTCACATATGTGTTAGTACATTAAATTCCTAACGCGCGGGTCCCCTTTTTATTATTTTTAATTTATTCAATTATCTTTTGTGTTAAATATAATATAAACTTTGTATATTTAATTTATTTCTAATACTTTTATATTTATTACAAGAATTTAGATTTAGATAAAAACCCATTTGGATATTCATAACTAAATGATAGGGACAAATATATCGCAGAAATTAGAAAAACATTTTTTGGCAACTATTTGACATTATAAAAAAAAATATATTTTTTGTGCAGTTATTTGTGGTTCAAAATGCAATAAAACTTTGTATTTTTATTATTAACTATAAAATAATGTTTTGTAATAAAATTATACATTTTTGGATTCATTGGGGTACTCATAATTTTCTATTTGGATACTGGCAAACTACAGGATAACACAAAATTATTTTTGAAAAAGTTTGTTTGGTAAGTATACATTTTTTTCAAAAAAAAAAATTTTTTCTGCCATATGTATATATATATATTTGATTCTGGAAATGCACTTGTCGATAGAGAGTAGAAATGTAAGAGTTAATTTTATAAAAACGATTTATAAAATTCCATCTATAAATCAAATCTTTTATTGCAAGCGTTTTTAGTTAAAAGTCTTACATTTTCGACAAAACGAGGCCTGGGACTGGGGCAGATGCACCAGTGCTAGGCGCCGGGACTCAGGCTTAGAGTATACAGCTGGCGAGAAAAAATGCTTTGGGGATCGAAAGGTGTTAAGGGTTTATAAACAATTTCATTTGTATTATAGTTGTTGGTCTAGAATTTTATGGCTAATTGTATCAAAATTGTACTGGAATATAAGTGTTCTACAAAACAATTTGTATTCTTCCAAATGTGTATTACTTTGTTACATGTATACCAAAAATATATAAACAACATTTCAGTATATTTTACTAAGGAAACCAAAACAAATTATACTTTCTGAAACTATTTTTTATATTACGTCATATTGTTAGTACTCTCAAAAGAATTTCAAAACCTAAAGCAAAAATAAACCTAAAGCAAAAATATTCCCTACTAATATTATTCTGTTTTGGATTTAAATCTTTGTGTAATGATTCAGGAAAAACTTTATTGATAAACAATAATATTTGTTCGCTTTCATAGAAACCAAATAAATTGAAATACTTCTGTATTATTATTAACCCTAGAAGTGTTGGAACCGGCATATTTTATGCCGGTTGTAATTTATGTGTGTTGTGCGGAACCAGCATATTGTATGTCGGTTCAGTTTTTCATTAAAAATAATTATTTATTTTTAAACAATCACCATGTTTTTGGTATCATTGAAATTGTGAGATTCCACTCTTACAATTTTCATATAAACGTTTATTTTCTAACATCAATATTACGGTCGTGGTGAAATGTTTTCTGAAGAAATCATCATTTGAGTTGAATTTCGCGGATGGCCGGGTCAAAGAAATACGTCATTTTTCAACCAATCACAGCAAGTTATGTATTGCCTGCAAACAGTGGACCTGCTGCTGCCATATATGTCAATAGACGCGGAATGAAATATTCTTTTCTTTCCAGTGCAAACAGAAAGTCATTAGAACGAATAGTTGATTTACTATGAATATTCTAAAAAGGGACAATTCTAAAGTTGTAAACCAGCATATTTTTATGCTGGTTAGTATAATAACATTCACACAGTTATTTATTGTCAATAAAGAAAATAAAAAAAAACAGTGTAAAGTGAAAGAAACGATCTACCGGTACGATCTTTCAGCGGCAAATTTAGTTTCAGTAGGTTTCCGGCAGTGCAAATCGAAAAAAGATGAATCACAGCGTCGCATCAAGGAGCCAACCCAACCCATCCCTGTCGGCCATTGTTGACCATTTTATTTCACCACGAGCTTATTTTTTTACAGATTTTCATAATTTAGGTCTCTATTTTTTCAGGTTGAAATACTCTACTGCATAAATGCATATGAAATGACAAAAACATTATAAAACAATGTTATTTTGAACTATAATATCTATTGTTTTATATATTGTAAAAAATTTTACAATGCAAGGTTTTACAATATTTGACGCACAACATTTATTTTTTACTCAATTTAAAAAATTATTGAGTGTATTTCTTTCAAAACATTATGTGGCTAACATAATATAACAAGTAAAAAAATGTAAAAAATGTTTTCATATTTTTTTTACATTGCAAACCAGATTACTTTTTATGAGTAAATTCTTCAACGTGTGACTGCTAACAAAAAATGTCATGACTCAGTTCCTTCTCAAAGTATTTGAACATATCTTATATTTTATTTTAGCCAAAACAAACATACTTACTAAGGGTATATTCAAAAATTACATAAACATAAAGTAATAATTGAAAATTTGTAGCTTGATTTCTGAATTTTGTTGCAAAAATATTTTTCATTTTTTCAAAATATTTTTTTTTTGTAAGCTTATAATTTAAAATAACAGTTTATTTTGTTGTTGTTTACTTTTAGCTGTTTTCAAATTAGCATGTATAATTTAAAATAGGAAAAACTGTTTTTCATATAAATATATAGTCACATTTGGAGGTATATAAAAATGAAAAGCCTCAAACCCTTGTAAATTTTTGTACATGCTCGCTTTTGTAAAAAAAAAATGGCCAAAATTACAATTTTTGTTTAGTAGAAATTTTTAATATATTTTCTAATTTTGCCATAAAATCCTCTACATTTTATATATTTAACATTTTGGACCTTACTGTAATATTTCAATTACCTTACAGAGGTCCAAACTTGAAATTTTCATATAAAACTTTTTGCAATTTCTCATTATTTTCATGAAAATATATACTAAACCAAAGTATATCAAAACATTTATTCCCTATTTCAAATAGGAAAAACTTCTGATAAGAAAAAAAACGATATATAACAATATATGTTTTCTTGATATTAAGTATTTTTTACGAATTTTTAAAAAAACCCTTGCAACTCGTCAATAATATGGACTGACGTTTTTATCTTTGGTAAAACATGGACACACTTCTGGGTTAACTATATCGAGGAGGAAACATAGGTGTCTTTTAATTAAGGCTTGGAGCTTGTCGCACGGTATTTTTAAAGCTCTGATACTGTAAATAAATCGCGGTTCAATCTAGTTGAAAGGTAATTCCTAAAGAGGGGTCTTAAGAAAGTTCAGAGAGGTACACAAAGAGGAGTTCAGCTTCCCGGTTGAAAGAGGATTCCAACCAAGAAAGAGTTATCTTAAATCTCCGTTACAGGTGTTTACTCTTTTGTTAAGAGGAGCTTTGTCTTCAGTGAGGAAAAGGAAAGTCAACCCGAAGTCCCAACCACCAGCGTTTCTTTTTCCGATAGAAGACAGCCCAGCGGAGAAGACAGCAGGAGTTTTTATTTCACCAGTTCCGAAGAGGCTTCGAAAAGAGGTCCTTCTTTGAATTCTTTAAGTCAGCAGAGAAGAGCCCTCTCACATCCATCTTTGTGAACTTCGACAGGACAGGCGTCCGAGAGTCTAAGGGAGATCTTCACGCTTTCTTCTGTTTGAAAGAAGACCAGGACGAAAAAACTTCGAGGTTCATCAGACTTCTTGAACAGGGTCAGGTAAAGTTTCCTGCGATCCTCATAACTCCTCGCATCCTGACAATTCTTTTTAGAATCATCTGCAACCAATCGACCTCTGAGTATACAAGTGGAATGTCGGGCTGTGTGTTGGATTAACCATTCTGGGAGCGGTGCTGCATTTACAAGGTAGAGGATGACCGCTACACTACGTCGCGATGGTCGGGGCGGCGTAGACAATGGGGGGCAGGACGCCCCCCCCCCCCAACACTTCCACCAACTCTGAGACACACAAACACCACATCACTCCAACACAGTATGTGGGCAAAGGAATTGGTGAACTTTCTACGAACACTAAATTATTGTTCCTGTAAGCTATTGAAATTTATGTAATAAAATCTAAATTTCTATTGTGTTGTATTGTTAATCGAGTTTGAGGGAATATAACATATAACACTATAAATAGTGCATATTTCCACTTATATTGGAATGCATGTTGTGAATACAAGACTCATTCAACGTTTTATAGGACTATCATCAATTAAAAACGAAAACATTAAAATGTTAATCATATATTTAAAAGTCTAATAAATTTCGAACAATAAAAATAGCAACATCAAATCTGACAGGATTGAGTTGTACACAATTTTACCTCTTTAAAAAATTTATGTGAATTTTTCGTTAGTTAAATTTAAAACTTACAACAATACTATCGTGATACCTATTTCTGGTCTGTTATAATTATAGGAGGAATCAAAAGTGTTCAATAGGTTAACATATTTACATGAAAATAACTTTGAAAGAGTTGATTCTGACACTGAGATTGCCTTATGATATATTTATCTAGTGCATTGTCTCCCTATTCGTGTCGCCAGCTGCAAAACATTCAACGGAATTTTAGACTCTTACAACTTCCTCTGATCACGTTTCCGTTTCCTGAAAACTAAGGACTATATTGAAGACGCTAGAACTACTGTGTTTCATGTTAGTGTTGAGTTTTTGAAACATATTCGCGACTTACACAGATAGAAAAGATAGGAAATGGACATCTTGGACAAGGAATGATCAGCAAATAGGTCATCATTATGGTTTCAAGACTTACAAAAATCGCGGTGAATTAAGATGAGTTATTAATCAAAATTATTGCCTATGCTAGGACAATTTAAGTGGATGTTGGTTTACTAAATTGGTTGCAAATTAGAATTAACGTGACTTGAGTAAGTTAGAGAAATATATTGGAATTTCAAGTTTTCTATTCTTTGTCCAAACTCAATATTATAAAATCCCCTGATTACTGTTAAAGCGTTTACCACTCTCTTTTTTGAGATTTGACTTAATAGCACCCTCAAATACTCTCATAAGAAGGTATCAATATTACCTAAGGGTGACCTATTAGAGATAAACAAACGACAAACATTCTGATCTGTTCACATTTTGATATAACCTAAACTCCACACAATCTTAGTTCCGAGCCTAAATTGTTCCAGGACTCGAACTAGACTTCATAGTTTAGACCCTGTCATTTAAAAACATCATGACTTCCCCCATTTTTTCGTAGCCTTCTCTGGTAGAAAAAATCTTGTGGACAGAAGTATTCTTTAGTTGTAAATATTTCAATCTCATTATCCAGTAACCTGTGCTCGGGACACAACAAACTATGTCTCAATCTCATGAACATTCATGAGATTGAATAGTTTTTACAAACTAAACTGCTTGTAAAAATTAATACATAGGCAGGTTTCTAATTTCAAGTAGTTTTATTACATATATTATACTCTGTAGGGTTTATTTGGGAGAATCTGTGTATAGAAAACTTTTTTTTTTCGGGTTCAGGTGCTTTGTTCCCAAAAATGGTTGATTTTAATTTTATAAGGTTTAGATTTGTGCTTCATTACTAATGGCCTTAATATATACTTCCTGTGATGTAGAGTTTAACATTCTCACAGACATCGTTTAGCACCGTTATATAAATATACTAGCAAAGCCTATTCTTACTGGTTTGATTCAAATGCTCGGCCGATGAACTGTAAAATAGTTTTCTATGATAGGCCATTTAGTGCCACAATTTTACAATATTCTGTAAACAGAGGTCTCATAAAAATCCTTGTTACACTCATGTACCACTTAGTTCAAATCTTGCTAATCAAAAACCTTGGTGGTAGAGAGGAATAGAATATCATTAGTTTTAGTTTTTAGCAATTTCTTATTTTATCCATAACTTTTTTTACACTAAACACCTGTTTTGATTAGATCTGATATGAATATTGAAAGTATAGTTTTTGTGTAAATTTATCTAACATCATGAACAACCCACCCAGAACTTAGCGCTTGGCCTGCGGTAATTAATTTGAAAAAATATCAAAATCACCCTTAACTCATCTTATTAACTTTAACCCTAAGTCTTTCCCATGGCCTATCACTGCCCAAAGCAATATCTTGTGTCGTTTTACACTGATCCAGGATTCAACAGAACCTGTTGGCTCACACTAGATTTAGTATTAGGGAACTAATCTCATCGGGTGCAGGGGCAGGTAGTGATGGGCTAGGGCCTCCTTACAAAGGATTTAATACTGTGGCCTCTAGTCAGCTGAGAAGATAGAGGAACAGACGCTAAGCCCAGTTAGGTTTTGATTTGTTTTTTTGTTAGAAAACACTATAACTGTTAGTTTCTACAACGAGCAGGATCGTAGGTACTTGACTTGATTTTCGGGCATAGGTTTGTAAAGAAATCAGTACAAGCAGGTTTAGGACCAGTACTCTGATTATGACAGTATATATTTGGAGTTAGATTTATCAATTGTTCCCTATAAGCTTTGACGTCTAGGAATTCCCTCGTTGGTTGCCACCTTCGATGTGTATTGTTGCGTTGGTCTCTCGCACTTCATTGACATCTTCCTCCAGATAAAGACTGGAGTATCTGTTACTCAAGATGTAGATGGAGGAAAAATTCTGTGTTTAGAGATCTCGCTGGTGTAGCTTCCTTCTAGTATGTTACTGTGCTAAGTGTTCATCAGGTCTGGTAATCATTTCCTTTTTGTACCAATTGATCTAGCTCCTTCTTGAGGTTGATCGAGCTGGATTTCCTCTTCTTTCGCGTAGGTAACATTTAGCTCAATTTAACTTTCATTCATCTTTCTTCTTCATAAAGACTCATGCACTGAAAGACACACCAGCTTTGAGCTAGATAGTGATTCAGTTAAATGACCAA
>NW_025786157.1:0-17405 GCF_021130785.1 Homalodisca vitripennis | reverse complement strand
TCAATTCCTAGCAATTTCAATTACCAAATTTTATTATAAAAACTGGTTTTTTGATATTTTTTACATATAAAACGTTTAAAATTAATAATCAAATAGAATTACAAATATTGTCGAAAGAACCTGTGAAAGTTTAATAAAAGAGATATGGTCAAGTACACTTACGTGTTCGGCTAGGGTCAGGTCCTTTTCAGGGATGATAGGCAATGTAGTTTTTTCTGTTTGTTTACTTGGCCTTTTAACCAATTTAGCTTAGATAAGGAGAATTCTAGGTGGCAGTTGACACTTTCTGTTTGGCCACTCTATATTTACCGATTATATGGGTGATTCTCCTTATTCATCAGGTTCTGTCCATGATCAATCGAGAAACTAATTCCATGCTGCTGACTCTAGAACTCTGTGGGAAGATATGTTAGTTTATGGAGTGTATCGATATTGAATATGAAATAAAATATTGCTTTTGGCAGTAAAATACGAATTTAATGTTCTTGAATCTTATGATATAAATGGTTGTTAACGAAATGTATCATTACTAAATCGGAAATTAACGGCGCAGTTTTATCAGCAGAGCAATTACCCGATATGTATATAAAACCACTTTCATAGTTCTTTAATTTCAAATAAAAATAACATTTAAACACCCTAAAAATATTTAAATTCTGTCATTTATTTAATTTTACAAAATTCCATAGAAGGGTTGACATAAATGGTCCTTTTCATGGTATAACCACTTTAATGAATCTATTGGACACGTGACATAATTTATATAGCAAGATTATAACATAACTAAATATATATTATATATATATAATATATATATATATATAAATATATAAATAAAACCCAAACATTAACATATGATAGAGTACAATTTAGAAGAAAAAGCTAAGTAATTTTGTTGAATGAAAACTACTCAAATTAAATATGGGTGTATTTTAGGGTGGTAAAATGGAAAGGCTTGTAAGAAATGTTCACTATGATTCCTTCTTGAAATAAAAAACCTTGGCTTAAACATAAGGTTTTTAATAACTTTAACCTTTAGGCAATTAGTATAATATTGTAGTTAAAATAATTGATTTTCATATTACATAGGTTTAGAAATGTAAAGCTATAGTTGATGTGTTTTAAATAAGTTGTAAATAAAATATTCTCTTAATTATCATAGTTACAATAAAAAAAAAAAATGGATCGTTTTAAATAATATTAAAACAATGATATGTGGAATTTCATTTTTTTTTAAATTTTCAGACTGGCACAATGTTACATTCATGAAGAATAGACAAAAGAAACACAGACCACATTTTATATCAAAAATGGCTTTTAAAACTCCAGCAAAAGAAATTACAATTTCCCAGAACCCCTCTAGCAGTCCCACAACGTCCTGAATCTCAAAACGTGACCTCTTTTTTTTATCAGAAAAAGCTCTTGTGTTATTTGATTTAGGTGAGCTTTGAAAATTATTAAAGTATTGATTAAATTTTTCCAAGTTTAGGTTTTGAAACAATTTCTCTTTCTAATTAGTCAGAGAGCTGTTTTCAATAAAAAATTATTTGGAATAAAATTGGTGTCATATTGTTTAACAAGGAAAACATAAATCACGTACGTTGCGCGTACTTCTTAGTGTTTAGAATTAACAAAATGTATCATTTGGCAATGTTTTTTAATTAAATATGAAAAAATATTTATTACATTTATGTAGTTATAAATTAGTCCATGTCCATGTAACGATTCAGTAAGTTCAAACGTCAATCATTACAATATTGAGATTGTTACTGATAATCGACATAAAAGCAAATGTGCTGTCGTTGGTCAAAGTACAGCATTAAAAAAAGAAAGTGCACTCTTTCTGTCTATCTCTCTCACTAGAAATTACACTGGCTTTGTAATCTGTGTTGGCTACAATAACTTTTATGAAAACAAAGATATTCATTGTTCCATTTAAAAGTAATCATTTAGCATGTGGCCGCAGGTGGGCTGATAAAAATGAGTATTATTTTCATAACGCTATATAATGGTGATTTAATCTGAACACCAAGAGAATTCACAAAACATTAAAAGTGTTTATCAACTAGGGTTTGTAAAATTGCAATAAATATTTTACAAAAGTTATGGCTATGGGTTCAATATTTAATTTGTTATGTTAATAGTTTATGTAATTAAATTTGTTGTTAATAAATTTTTGGCCGCAACCCCAGATGAAAAAAGGATAAATACATAGGTAATTATGAGATGCCTGATAAGGCCAACTTGACTGGCGAATCAGTTTTATTTATTTTTGAATCGGCCTAAACATTTCTTAACTCAGTGATTGATTTCATTCTTTACCGCGTCACTCCTTTTTCATGCAGTTAAATGATGACATAATGACATTCTCATTTAAAATAATTGTTTGGAAAGGGCTACATTACAATGTTGCATAATAATCTGCTGAGACCGTTTCAAAATGTAATGCAAAGTCATAACAAATTCGCAAAAATAGTAGGTTTTTTTCCGGAAGTATGGTGTGAGATTTTTTGAGTTTTATTATTTTTAGGGAAGACAACATAAAACTTTATTCAAGAAGTTTAAGTTTGTAACTTTAAATTCTCGCCATTTTGGCTGGGGTGAACTTTTTTGAGTTCGGGTTTGTGGCATTGCTTTTTTTAAAGAGAGACCTTTAATTTAATGTACAACAAGAAATAATGCTAACTTCACTTTTAACTTTAGATTTTGTTTTGGATAGAAAAAATGAAAGGTTTAAGAAAAACATTTTTAGTTTTATTCGATTTTATTATAATTTGTAGTTAATGATGCATATTAAGTTTAAACCCGGCAGTGGTCGCTGTGGGTCATAGTGACCCGCACGTGACTTTTGTCATCTATCCTGACTATACAAAAATATTAATTTTTTCCGGCCTTTCGCATACCTTCCTGCCTCCCCACCCACTATAACTCAGGATAGTTTTGTTCAGTTTATGCGAGACTGGTGTCCGGATAGACACGTGTGGGTCACCGTGAACCCGCAGCGACGGTTTTTCATTGTCAAAGTGTCTTACATCAAATTATTTTTTGAACAGTGTTTTTTAGCGTTTATGGTGTTTTTATTAACATTTATAGCATATAATTTTTTATTCTATGTTATTGTTCAAAAACTAAGTGAAATGCCTGATGGCTCAAGTACAAGTGCTCCCTTTAGAGCGGCAGAGCGTGTAGTGTTGGATGAAAACAGAATTCTCCAGGCCCTGCAAGAAGATGTTGAATCCGATGTTGAAACTGGAGCTGAAACTGATGTTAGGAAGTGACGTAGATGAAATAGAAGAAAGAGAGGACGATGCCTGCAGAAATTCAGATACAGAGCAGACTGACGAAGATTCGGAAAAATGATGGACCTGTTTCGGATGATGAAATTCCTCTTGCGTATAGAGGACATTACCTAGGATTACCTCATATTGTTTACTCATGTAATAAAATTTATTATAATAATAACAAGTTAAAGAGAAAATCTTTAAACTTTAAAGTTTTATGAAAAATGTAATTTATTTTCAGGTCTCAATGAAGAGTGCGTCCCCGACTTGTTTTACTTCAAAAACTTTTCTCAAGATAATATTTTTAAGAATAGTGATAAGTTTTGATTATTTTAAGATGTAGTTATTATAAAATTAATTATATGCAATATTAGGTAAGATTTAAATACTTCATAGTTGTTTTAAATATTTTACTTAATAATTTTCTACTTAGGTTTTAAGTTTTTATTTTATTAAATTTGACAGGAGAATTTACTAAAAATATTTCGAAATAATGTATGTGTTTTAAATTTTATTTAGGTATTTTGGTATCTCAAACCAATAAATACAATCATAAAAATTTAAATATTTTGTAACTAGATATTTTATACAGACATTAGAAAATTAGTCAAGTGACATACATTTCATCATAATTTTAAAACAACATGTAAATAAATAAAAAAATGTTTCCGAAACATGTTAAATTCTATTGCCTAGCTCCAAAATTAACATATATGTAATATTAACTAAATAAGTAATAGAGCTTTCAGATATAACAAGGTTTTAATTTGCGGGTCACCTAGACCCACAGCGACCGGATTCAGGTGCGACATAGGCGCGACCACTCCCGGGTTAATCATTGAGCGATAGTGAGAGATCAGCTATTGTCCCTCAAATACTAATTCTAAATTTATCACGGCGTAATCCCGCGCCGTTTGGCTGACCAGTGAGGATGCATATCTTTTACCGGTATAATCGTTGTCATTCTCGACACGACCTACTCCTCCTACATTACTACTGTTTGTTTTCTTGCACCATTTACTTCTCTGCTCATTATCTCATCTATCCATCTCTAACTCACCATTCTTCTTCATTATTTTACAAATTTTTTATCCCATGTTTTACCCTTTATGTGCCCCGTTGTGTATGGTAATCCGTGGACTATTCGCCAGTATGGACTTTTGGAGCCCGTCTGAAACACTCTCAGGTCTCGTCCGCTCTCATCTCATGCGCCTAGTCTAGGGATTCCTCTTGTGGTGGTTATCGGGAAAGACAACCTCACTTGGTAATTGATTTCTTTGGTATATTTCCATGAAATTTCACATCATGGGAATTAATTTTATTTCTTTTCTCACAGTGCTTGGTCCCTCCGTGCCGGATATCATACAAAATAACTAACAAGATCATTACAAATACTGCTAACTCATATCTTTAATAGGTGATGAATATTACCATACTGAAGCGTATTAATCATTCATCATCACCATCGATATATGTGAGAGAAGATATCAAAGCTTTAGTGGTAATAAAATACATAGGATAACTTTATAAATGGATATATGTTTAAGACAAAATTATGGTATTTATCCTGTTGATTTAAGAGTAAAACCATCCCAGCTTACCATTTATACAACTCTGGATTGTTTTGCACAATTCGATAATAAAGGATGATATACACACATATTTCGTAATGTTTGTTTATCGATTGAGAATTTAATAAGGAGATATTTTGATGGAAGTATTGAAGTTTTACATAAATTCATCCATAATATAGTAAGATATCATCACAATGACTTTGTTGACCATTTTGAAATATAATACTGTACGTATTTTAACATTTACTTTTTAATTTGGAAAAACATATGTTGGAATGTTATTTATATAAGTTTTTGAAGGAAAAAAGCACATACGTTTACAAATGCCGCTTTTAAAATCTCAACAAAGAAAAAATACATATTTCAGCCTTCAGCACGTCCGCTTCCAAACGACTTCCTTTGTTCAAACAGCTATGCATTTATTTGATTTAGGGTCTGATATTAATAACATTTTTAGTTTTATTTTCCTCCACAGACATTTACAGAGCGTGACAGTTTATTTTGAACGAAGTTGCGTGATGAATAGCTAAAACAAAGTATAACAGGATTCTCAATTAATTATGTACCTGATGATTTGCCTTTATAGAATCTAATTATTAGTTAGTTAATTGCCATTATTGGAATAAATACAAATTCCCAATAAAGTTATACATATCGTCCGTTATATTTATTTAGACCCGACTCCTTTAAAAGCGTTGGTAAAGGAATTTCAGATTTTTAATAAAATAAATAGTACACACTGTTTGCAGTGAAAAATTAGGCGCTGGCGATAGGAATTTTACTAAAACCTAAATTCACCAAAAGAGATATATCTGGCTCTAAGGAAAACACAGCTTTAAAAATCTCTTATATCTGGAGATGTTTATGACATATATATATATATATATATATATATAATTTCAATAGGCATTGAATCACAAAAATTACTTGCTCCGCTGGGACTCTAAAACCCGAATCTCTCACTTGCCGGGTGAGTGTGCTACCAATACACCTCAGAGCGCTTACTTTTTAATATTAAATTATATTGTACCTGGGCATTTCTGTCACATATGCGTTTAACTAAATCAATCTAACATATGAACGGAAGACTAAGTACTTGTCAAACGACTTTAATATACATTCATTAAATTTATATAAAATGGCAATAACCTTGAATTATAATTCAAATATAGCAAAAACGCTGAGATATTAATATGTGGAATAGCTTATAACAACCTTAATTTTGTGTCATTTAAAGACATTCTTTCGGACCAACCCCTACTAACACACTTCCGAAAAAGTTTAATTTTACGGCCCCTACGTTTGACGACTTTTAGTATTTTAATATTTCTAGTTATTCCAAACAACGTCTTATAGTTGGCTTCTTCCGTAGTTGAATTCCCTTCAAGTCCTTTAATTTGAACATTCTTACCTAGACTATATAAATTTATGGATAAAAAAATTACATGTACCTGAAATAAACGTTACAGCCCAACAGTGTATGAGCTTGAGTACAATAAATTATTTTCTGGATAAATATCATAGATAAAGTAGGTGTTATTTGATTTTAACTCAAATTTATATGACGAAATAAATCCTTTTTTGTGATTAGTTTATTATAGAGCTATTAAAGATTAAAGATTTACTTTATTTATATTTATGGTAATATTTATTTGCTAGAAAACTAAAATAGACACAAGAATTGCAGAAAAGAAAAATACATATTTTATAATTGTAATTTTTATAATATTTGAAATAATTATTTTTTTTTATCTCAAGACATTGAGACTAAGCCAACATAAATTTAGATGTAACAAATGTAAACAGATAATGACGTATGAGGTGTTGTGACACCATCATTAGGGGTACAGTATGAATGCACAGTTTATAAGTTTCCTTTTATGAGCGGTTTCTTATAACTTTTTTGTTTGTTCGAAATATTGTATATATAGAACTACACTATTATATATATATATATATATATATATATATATATATATATATATATATATATATATATATATATATATATATATATATATATATATATATATATATATATATTAAGACCAGGCTTCTACCCGTACCTCTTTGAGCTCGTATTTGAAACAAACATATTACACACAACAGTAATTGTGACTCCAGACGAGGTGCACAGAATTACGTGGGATTATCATGTTATCTTTCTCCTTTTGACAGCTAATGGTAGGAGTTCAGGACATTTTTAATCCTTTGCTTTGTCACTGAGCAGGTTTTTAAGAAAATATTATACCATATGTTTCATATGCAACATCTACAGAAGATTAAATTGTGTAGTCTATACTGTTATAAACAAAATACCAAGGGCGTCTCTGTTTGTATTTGTTTGTGTTAGTTAAACAAATAATGATGTATAAACACAAACTCAAATACGTACAGGTATAAACCTTGAGCCGTATATACTGAAGGTTTGCATGGACATTAATACATCTCTGGTTAACTTTTAGGTCTATTCATATTTCGAAAATAACTCGGGGTTACGCCTAATTGGTCTGGGTCCTTTGGGGTCAGGGAAAATTCTCTGTTGGCTTAATTAGCAGATAGTACGTGTTATCAACCACTTGTCAATGAAAAGAATAATAAGTATAATAATCTATACAAATATAAAACAGGTAATCTTATTCTTATTACGAGGACTATTTAAAAAAATGAAATATCCTCTAAACTTGACTGTAGTAAATCAATTGTTACTGTCATCATTAGAGCTATTAAAATAATACTCAAATAATTAAGATAAATTCAAGGCATACGTGAATAGTTTCACTGGACGATTTGATGGTCCCATATTACCTGAGATGGATCAAGAGATTTTTGAATCTTTCAGTGACACTAATATATCTCAGGATTGTTAAGAATACCATTAAAATGAATATTTATGGTGTCAATTTTACAAAATGAATTGTTTTTGCGAAGTCATCATTTACGGCTAGTACAGAAATGCCTTTTACAAAAGTACTTTAGTACTTAATCGTGTAGCTCTATACATAATGGACTACTCGTTTCATTCTATACAAGGTGTACGAATTTTTTTAAAGGAAAAACAATTTATCAAATGTATATAAATTTTTTAAATTTTTAGTAAACAAAAAATTACAGACGTTGTGGGGAGGCCAAAAATGATTTCTAAAACAGAAGTATTTCCTCAGAGCTTCAGTAGTCATAGATATAAATGTATGTTTAAATTTAGATTCAAGTATTGTTGTTATTCAAATTCAGCAGTTTCTGTTTCAACTCTGAAAAATCCCGGATATATAAAGACATAAATGTGTAAATTATTGTATTTATGACGGGGATATAAAATATTACATCTAAGAAGAATTTATATAAAAGAAATGTTAAAATCAACAGTCTAGCCAGATTTATTTTTTACAATCTAAATGAATAACCTATTGCTATGTTTTTACAACCTCATATGTATTT
The DNA here is from genome assembly GCF_021130785.1 of Homalodisca vitripennis. Classification (NCBI taxonomy): domain Eukaryota; kingdom Metazoa; phylum Arthropoda; class Insecta; order Hemiptera; family Cicadellidae; genus Homalodisca; species Homalodisca vitripennis. The sequence goes on along the minus strand of NW_025786157.1, from coordinate 9,112 downwards.
GGAAATATTAAATGTATTTTAAACATTACTGATAAACAATAATACACACACACACACACACACACACACACACACACACACACACACCACACACACACACACACACACACACACACACACACACACCACACACACACACACACATATATATATTATTTTTCGTAAATTACTGTACAAATTAAATAAAATGTTTTTAAAAACATTGGCACTACATTTCTGTGAAAACCGTATTCAGGTGCATAAATTATATAAAATAAAACAGTAGAAACTAAAGTAAATAAACAGTGAATAAATTATAATAATAATAAATACATATGACATGAACTAAATAATTGTTCCATATGTTGATTTCAAATTTAGAAGTTTTTGGCTAAGTTATCTGATGTTGAGTTCATGTGGAATTTTGCTTCTTTAAAACCAATTGGTGTGCTTGATCTAATGTTCTGAGGTAAATTGGGTTTGAATTTGTATGTACTTGCCGAATAGGTTTGACTGAATATGTATTTTCAAAAGTTTCATTGTGATGTAGACCATGAGTCACGACAGTTTTTCTTTAAATCTTGGTGTTTATAATCAAATCGGTTTCCTGTCATTCTTTTCCCTCAAGGTATTTGTTGTTGAACCAATATAATCTGCTGGACATTTTTTACATTGAATTTGGTAAATCACATTTTTAGATTCACAAGACAAGTTGGCCGATGATAGGATATGCCTTGTGTGTTTTGCTGCTAGTGAATTTTAAAAGAATTTGGTAACATTTTACAAATCAAACATCTTGGTTTATTACACGGATGTGATCCCTTTGGTTTTTTTGTAACGCTTTTTCATTGGTGTTTGTGTCATTGGTAATTTAGGTTTGACCAATATATCTTTAAGAATAGGAGGTCTTTTAAAGATTACTCTAGGAGTTGTTTTAAACATATCATAAGTTGAACTAGAAATTTTTTAAGTTATTAAATGCTATTTTAAGAATATTATTATTTTGTGAAGCCCTGGATGGTATTGAACTATTTTAATTTTGGATCACTGTTTTCAAATTTAGAATGCAGTGTTTTCTTTTTACATTAAGTTTATCTTTGAGTAATTTTCTTGGATAACCTCTTTTTAAGAAAGCATTCATAATATCGTCAATGTATTGCTCCAAGTCATTTGTGTTACCACATAATTTTTTGAGCTCTGCATACTAAAAGTTTTGGTATATTCCTCTTGATATGGACTGGATGGCAGCTGTCGTAGTTTTAAATACTTCAAATTATTAGTTAGTTTTACGTTTATTTTACTTTTTAAATGTCCATTTTCAATAAATACTTCCATATCTAAAAATTTGACTGATGTTAAAGACGGTCTCAAATGTGAATTTTAATTTGCTAAAATTGTTTAAATGTTCTAAAAAGTTGGGTAAATTATGCTTCCCATGTGTCCAAATAAAAAAACAAAAAAACAATAAAACGTTTCCAAAATATAGGCTTGTAATTTTGACTGTTTGAGAAAATCTGTTTCTAGTTTTCCCATGAAAAGATTGGCATATGACGGAGCCATACGAGTTCCCATGGCTGTGCCTTTTTGTTGTAAATAAAATGTATCGTGAAAACGGAAGCAATTCATTGTAAGCACAAAATGGATTAATTTTGTAATAAATGAAGTACTAGGTTTTGTGTCAATTTGTCTTTGATTAAGATAGTATGTTACAGCTTCAATTCCTTCATCGTGTTCTATATTTGTGTATAAAGAAGTGACATCAACAGTGACCAATATTGCATCATTAGGAAGATGGTTGGGGTACCTTTTTAAGTTTATCTAAAAACTCATAAGAATTTTTTATGAATGATGGTAGATTTTGGACAAAGTCCTGTAGCTGGTGATCCACATATGCAGAAATTCTTTCTGTAGGTGATGAACAAGAAGATACTATCGGACGTCGTGGTGGTGGCATAATTTTCTTGTGTAATTTGGGAAGAATATAAAGGACTGGTGTACTTGGATGTTGTGGTATCATTAAAGCTATTAAACTTTTGGACAGATTTTTCATTTTCACAATTTTCATTTAAATATTTAGAAATGTTGGAATAGAACTGTTCTGTTGAGTTTTTGTCCAGTTTCTTATATGTATCTTCATCACTTAATTGTATTTGTTTGTTTATTTCTGACACATAATCAACTGTATTCATTATTACCGTAGTATTTCCTTTACCTGCGGGAATAATGATTGTGTTTTTGTATATATATATATATATATAAATACATATAATGTGTGTATGTATATATATATAATCATATTAAAATAAAACTGCAGTGATATGAAACGAAATATAAACAGAACTCTAAATCAGAACTACTGAGAATTACAAGTAATAAAGTCAAACAACGATACGACAATGACAGAACGAACGGAACTGAATAAACTGTCATAGTTAGTTGTTATTTGAATGTAATTTATCATATAAAGCGTAGCAAGCTGCATTACTACTGATAATACGATCTATATTATTAGTTCACCTTTGTATAAATTTAAGTTAACAACTGTGTTAGAAAGATTGATTCTTTCTAAGAATTTGTTATCATTAGTGAATTTTTGTTGTGTATAAAGTTTTAATAACGAGAATTTCCGGACGTTATAATGTAATAAGGAAATGACTTAACTCTAATACTGATTTTATAATGAATTCCATCATAAAGTTGTATTTTATCACAAACTATAATAGAATATTTTAGTTTAAATAATGTATAACTGAAAATTAAAAGCCTCATTTACAAATCGTGAAACTTCAGAATAAACGCTGTAATAACTATGAATCCTTTCAGCAATAAATATTATTAAATATCATTATCAGACCTTTATATGTATTTTTTAATTCGTACCTATTGCTATTAAATATATATATTTTAATAAAATACTAAACGATTAGATTTTTGAATTCATAGATGTTTCCTGCAAATATTAGTTTGATAATTACTAGTTGAATATCTTACACGTAAAGTAAAAATTGAAATAATAATTTAGCATATACTCAGTAATAAAATCAAATTATTTATTACTAGTAATTGAATAAATATAAAAGTTATGTGTGCTCCTAATAAGCCAGTGTTTACACACGTCACTGCGTAGATAGTACTATTAATGAAACTTCTGAATTCCAATATACGAGTAGTAAATGTATTTTTACAGTTTATATGACCTCAAAACATTATTAAATAATTAAAATTAACAATAATTTTGCATTTATACATTTTTGATATTAATAATCCAATTAAATTGTATCCATTTCTTTTAGTTTTCCATAATAGTTAACCTAATCTTTACGAATAACTAATATTTACTCGTAGCACCTACCCTTTACTTACGGTATATATTAATTAACAATTTTGAAATACAGAATTTTGAAATGTGATGATATCATTCATGTTCTTTACTAGAATTTATATTTTGACATTCCACAACTATGTATACGTTGTTCATGTAAAAAATATGAAACTACCGTAACAAGCTGTAAGTGTTTCACTTTACATACTAAATATATTTAAATATTACCAAACCAAAGTTGTTACAATAATTCACAATGACAAATATATTAGTTTTAAGATTAAGCAATGTATAAAAGTCAAAGTCACTGACCTGATACATTTCAGCAAACTGTTCTTGCGGTATACAGCAGAGCAGAGAGTCACGTGACTAGCAGTTGTGACGATTCTCTGCATTATAGATGGCGGCGTACCAGCTGCTACTCTAAAACCCGAGTATCGGACACCAACCACTCTTGTTCTACTACTCATCTTTGAAACTTTTCCAATAACGTAGATTTTAAAGTTATTCTTTAATTTTATTGAAAATAAAGACCTGGTACAGGTTTAAGTCCCCTAATTATTTTTTTTTTATTTTCTCGTACACTCAGACGGAGAAACCACATTAAAACTGAAATCTGATATTGTCATCAAGTGATGAGAGAGACTTCAAATATCAGCTAACGAAAGTACATTGTGGCTAATTTTTAATACACGAATGTGTTGTAAAGGCGCAATCCTAGATTTTACTAAGAAGTAATGTCTTATTATTTTTGACTATTAACGGTAATGTATTATTTTGTATACACAGGAATTGTTTTTTACGCAAGTAGATAAAAACTGTGTTAGCTTTTTTTAAAAAAAAACTTCCTTTTTCTCCTAGGATTGGACGCTCAGATATTACACTTATTCCTAAAATAACTTTTGCACTGCTGAAATATGTTAAACCTTGTTTTTAAAGTAAATAAAACCGCATTATAAAGTGACTAATATGTAATGATTTTAAGGTGAACCAAAATATTAATTCCGAATGTAGAGTACTATTTCAGGTATACTCATACACTTATATGACTATATACGTGCTAGTTGTCCTTGTTACGTAGTTTGTGTGTTTTATTAATCTTTGGCATCAACAGACATAAAAGAAAGTATCTGATTGATAGGCCTAAATTACTATTGATTGAAACTTCAATTTTACATCTACAAGAATGAGTTCAATGAAGGTGCGTGTCTACCCATAGGATTTGACTGATATAATGAAGTTTATCACTCTGTAGGCTGGCAGATTTTCAATTTGCCTGAGAGCTGGAAAAATTGACTGATTATCAGTCTGACAAAAAAACCTCTTAAGATTGAAATGAGTCATAAACTTACAATTTTATATGCAAAATTCAGTGAGGCTTATTACGTACACTTGGTATGGTTTGCTAATAAATCGTTTAGGTTTAAGTTTGTTCACGTCTTATTTTTATTTTATGTTTTAAGCACTAAAGTAAACAGTTATTCATGAACTTTATTTCTGTAATAAAACTTTCTGTTTAAAATAATTTCTAAGCAACTGAGACAGCTAAACAAGCAATCGTTCATATTTAAATTTAACATAGATACTTTTTAAGATCAACAAAAAGGCATTTTTTTGGCCTCTTTTTAATTATAGTAATACACAGTATACATAACATGTAATTTTGTACTCTTTAACTACCCCTCCCAATTTTTGTAATGGGGTACATCGTATGAACTACCTGCATTATTTTACTAGCCTATATTTAAGATACATTTCAGTTACATTTTTATAGGGATTCACACAATGGTTAGAGCTGGGGTTTAACTTCTGTAAGGTTTTTTGTAGGGTTGGTTTAGTTTAAGGTTGTGACATATTTTGAGCAAGGGTTGCTGTGAGAGGATTTAATAATAGGTTTAGATTGGCAGTACAAATACCCTCAAATGAACCAACACATTTATTTGTGACAACATTTCATTAAATTGATTAATTGATTGCGTCAATCGACATATTAAGCACAAAACTTAATGTCTTAATACTTTGAAGACATATTTAATATTAAATTATTCATTACAATTTATTTTGAATTTAATTCATTTATAACATTTACTAGTAATATTTGTAGTGTTGCAATAATAATGAGTTCATGGACTAACATGAGAAACTTTCTTTAAAATAGCTAAACATTTACATGAATTTACATTTTTCGAAATTGTGAACATTTAAATAGATATGGAATTGAAAATGATTAATGAACCCTAAAATATACTAAGTTCTTAAAATTAATTACATTTTATTTCACATCACACTTATTACGCCTAGAGATATTTTTCCGCACACGAACACAAACACTCCCGAACTTCACTTTTTGAATTCCCGGCCTCGACTTCCACCTCTCCTCCTTGTTCTTCAGTTTTTGATGTTCTTCTCCCGCCAGCTCATTGACCACGCCTCTGCCAAATCTCTCCAATCATAATTGGTGAGTAACAATTTTCCATATCAGCATGGCTGTCCCTTAACATTGTCGCACGGTTTTTACAAATAAGCATTTCCTGTTTGTTCACCATCGGCGTCTGGGCGGATGTGCGTATCTAACTTACATCCGGAGGATGTTTGTCTCGAATTGCAATACGAGACTTCCTTTCCAGCAACTATCTGTACATCTATTCTATGAATTTTATTTTACTAATAATACATATGTCTTACATTCCCCTGGCTTAATGACGATTCTACCTACGAATCGTACTTATAGTCTAATTAAGGTTATCCATTGGGTAGTCACGTTCATGTACTGTAGGCTTCAGGAATTTTATTTTGATGTTGTTAATGTGGATGAAGTAGAGGTCCATAAAAAGAAGTAGTGTTATTATAGAAGTCCAGGCTAATAAAATGTACAAAATGAGTTCCATGTTGTTTACTATGTTGTTGTCATCGTGTTTTAGCTGGAAGTGGTGTTGTCTTTGTAGATTGTGAACAAAGCAGGTGAATGCGCAGGTAGCTCGGAGAGTAGGTAGTGTTGTTGTGGTTGGAGAATGCTGTGTAGACATCTTCCTTGTTGTCCTGCCAAGTCATGTATTTGGTGTTGTGTCGCAATGTCACAACACCATTCGAAGAAATCTCCGACGAACGTGAGCGATCTTCTGTTTCTATCAGGTTGTTGTCTTTGGATGAATGGGAGGTGTTCTGCTACCATTTGTTGATGTATGAGGGTTTGTAATGTGGAAAGGTTATTTCTGTATCTTGCAATAGGTTTGTGAGTTGTTGAGGTTTTTAGGGCAGAAATTTAAAGAGGGTTCGTTTTTAGGTAAATTTTGCTGTGTGTTGAAAGGAATTTTTGTATATGATAGGTATGGAACTGATATAAGGTAGTGTCTGAGGCATTGGAGTAAAGTACGCTTCCTGTGAAGATTTGTTACTAGAGGCTTATTGGGTTCTCCTATGTTGTGGGTTGATGTGCTGGCAAAGGTGGTCGAAAGAGGCATGGCAAGTGCTGTTAGTAGTAGTAGGAAGTGCTGTGAAGACCTCAATTTGTCTCGTGGGTGGTCGGGACGGTTATAGTGCTGTAGACTGGTGGTCTTGTAGATTGGTGTCTTGTAGACTGGTTTCTCAGGTTGTGGTTGGTTTATTCTTGAGGTGTCATAATTCTAAAACTTAATATCTACAGGTTACATATATATTTCAGTTTTAATATTTTGTAATTAATACACATTTATGTCTAAGGTTTTTATTTACAGAAATCTTTTTAATGACCTCTCGATGGTGTGTCATATTTCCCTAAGCTCTATGTAATAATGTTTTTACTAAGCATCTTAATCTCTAGTGTTCTTAAATAAGGTTCAAAATTATGTTATTTTATCATATTACAAAACGATACTTTGTTCCTGAGGAAATATGTAATATCCCTTCTTTGTGCTTATTGTCCATAGTCATTATTATGATCATAATATATGTTGCCTAATGAAGGCTGTATAGTCTGTTTATGAGCAATATTGCCGTGCTAATACATGCTATTTAGATATATGTTACTTTTCCTTCAATGTTTAGATTAGCTATGTAATAATTAAACATGTTATATAAGTCATTTACATGTTCATATTTTGAAGTATTTGTTTATCCTAGGATTATATAATATAGAACATGTATGTCTCTTTCTTTGAGATGCATCTCAGGAAAAATTGAGTCCTTGTAGTGTATAATTATGTTAACACTGCTATCTACTAACTTAAATAAATATGATATATGTAGTACACTTTATCCTATTTTATATTCTTTATTACTAGGCTATATATATATACACATATCCCTCGGTAAGTCTAATATGTACGTTGTGTCAAGTTAGAGTACGCTTTGTTATTGTAGTAAACGAGTACGTGGGAAACATTTACTTGCATACTAAGCTGTCTGAACCACCAGGGCCCTTGGCGACCCAGACCGCTGGTACAAGGCAATGCCCCCTAGTCATAGTCACAACACAATCGGTGTAGTATAGCGTGGGGAAGTTAGTTGAGTTAGCAGAAAACCTTATCTGCCTGGGAGACAATACCAGAGGTTCCACGGTCAAGTCTTACTTACGCCAGTCCTAAGTAACGGTTACCGTGTGAGGTTACAGGCTCTGCTCGTGTCGTGTCGTGTGTGCTGTGTTAGTCTTGTCCTGTCGTATTTGGGATTATCTATACCAACATATCTTTGGTACGTGTAACCTATCACTTAAATCTACTAAATTAGCAAAACTAAACCTCACATTAAAATGACAAAGTTAGGCGTTTTTAAATTTTTCTAAAAATCTTTTATGTCTTTATGTGCCTCTAATCGTTCTTTCCGACACACAACATCGAGATTTTAATAATACATTTTTCATTTCTCTTAGACTTACTTTACAGTGACTCCTCCAAGGTTATAATAACGCGTTATAAATGAATCAATTTCAAATCCGTAAATCAAGATAACCGGTCCTCTCAACCTCCTGGAGTATAATACCTATTCTTTAAAGCGATTGCTTGGCGTGACTACTGTGGTAGCTTTTTTAACTCTCAATATATTTATGAAAGTATTGGCGAAGATACTTTTTCATTCCTCTTCAAAATTTTTACTACAAAGGCCAGTGAGTGCACAGTGATGTTCATGAGAAAATATGTTGTATATATTATTCTTTAGAATATTTTATTAATTGCCTCAAATGTCCCCTTCATATTTGATGTTTATATTCCTCTTTACTTATGAATAAATTTCATTCTAGCAAACAATGTATTTGGTTGTTTTCATGTTAACCTTCCACCTGTGGTAAATTTCTAGACCTGCATTATGTACACCTTTTCGTTTAATTTTTTTTTCTTAGACAACTCGAAAAGGAACCTCTAAATTGGTGTTTGAAAATTTACTATATTTTTTGTGTGGTCTTATCGGGAAATGGATCCAACGACTTCATCGCCGGAGTGTTAAAATCCAAATGGAGTTTTTGATCACGGTCAAAAGGTATTTCTTTTGGCGGCTTCCTGGGCTTTTTTTTTCATGATTTTCGTTTCGGCATATCTTTGCGTATTTTGCATTCCTACAAGATTTTCTTATATTTTCCAATACACCATTTTTTCGGGATTAACCTGATAAATAATACAAATCAGACGGTAAGTTAGCTTCGGTAAGCCAAACATTACACAGGTATGGTGCGGTGTGTATAGACCCTGTTGAAATGTTTACAGACGATGTTGTAGGCAAAGGTAACCTCTAATTTGTTGCGTATTTTTGAGCCAAGTTTGGAGTTTTTTTCCAACAACGTAATGAGATATGTGCCTTTATTAGCGCTTGTGGATTGTAATTTTTTCAACCGCACCTTGT